>NC_056748.1:519473706-519576206 GCF_019279795.1 Protopterus annectens | reverse complement strand
GTTCTGCATGTCTGGCATACAGTTTCTAGAACACTGTGTGCTGTAACATTTAAATGTGCAGTGATTATTCTAGAGTGCCCGAGTGGCAGACTTTCCAGAGCCTGATGCATAGGAGCAGTGACCAACAGCCATGTGAAGTAACACAGGCATCCCAATGATACATCAGCCTGTGTAGCATGCTTTGTAGGTAAATATCTCTCTATATTGTCATGCTGTAAAGGTCACAGCATGTCATGTGTGTGAAGGATGACATAGTCTGAGATTTAACATACAGCTATCACCTTGTTGTCATGTATTCTGTACTAGGCATCTGTCAGACACAAATGATTGCACCTGAGCCACCATCATGTTTAACGGCTGAAATATAGTGTCTACTTGAGGGTGAGGGGCAGAGTACTGATCATTCCCGCATAGCTCTGTCCCTACTATAGTGCGCTGCTGTTGCTTTAAGGAGTTAATTAGTATGATTGCCAAGATGGTAAATATTTATATTACCACATGCCCACATGTTAAAGAGCATATGATGGGTTACATTTGGAAACATGGTCTTAAAACTCATCAAATAAAGTATATACAATAGCTCATCAGTGTATTACTTTTAAGTACTTGCGTATTATTATTGGAAGACAAAACTGACAACAAAGTTATAAGTACTATAATACATATGATAATGCTGAATGTTAGTGCAGGAGTCATGGGTCAGGGACACAGAGAATCCTGTGTGCCTGGACGGGGCATATTTGCTTTGTGTCCCACTGTAACATCTCTCTGTGTAGTTAGGCTATCATACGGTCTTTGTAGCTAGCAAGCAGTGAAAGTATAACAACTGAGATCTCCATTGTACTATCTTTGTCCACTGCAGTTAGTCTATTACACTGTGTATGTATTGAGCAGGGACTAAACACTATGCACTGGCCTGCTGCATGCATCTATTTTGTACCATTACAGATTGATATCGCATGTGCTCAAACATACTATTATACCACACTTCAGTCATAATTTTTTGCACATGGCATGGCTCACTTAGAGTCTTGTCTTCTGCAGAAGTCATGTGACATGTAGCAATGTAGCCAGTAGAAAGCACCTCCTGTGGATATTCAATATACTGACTGTAATACAAGATATGGATTCGTGATGACACATTGTTCCACCAATGTCCTAAATGTAGGAACAAGCACAGACACTACAAGAGTTTGTTGTTTACATATGGGTGTGTACATTATTAATAGATTGCACTGGATGGATACATTTTTATTTATTTTTTTATTTTATTAACCTGGAAAGAGCATTGATCCATGTGGGCATTTGGTAGGCTCAGCCCTAGAAACCCTTCTGGTTAAATGACTTATTCAAATTCACAAAACAGATAAGTGGAGGCTTAGGGAATCAAATCCTGCACCACAGCAAGTAGCTCAATACTAGCTCATAACCTTAATTTTCTGCACTTACTGTGAGCTTTGCAGAGTGACACTGGCAAGATGTCAGACACCCTTGATGAACTTGAAGTTAGGTTCTTTTACAAAATCTACTGACTTCATATTGATAAACAAATACAGCATTTTACAGGTTCCGATAAAGCTTGGTCAGTGCGAATACCCAGTCAGGAAGGGCTACCTGTTAGGCTCATCTGTTACTTGCCTCCATATATAGAAACATTTCTCGCATCTCTTTCTATGTGTGCCGTGGTGATACAGCGGTAGCGTTGTTGCCTCACAGCAAGAGGTTCTCTTATTCGATTCTCGACTGGAGTGCCTTCTGTGTGAAGTCTGCATGTCCTCCCCATGGTCGAGTGGCCTCCGAAAGACATGCATGAATGGGCGTGCCTTCGCTGAAGGTTGGGCATCGGGCTGGCAACTCGGCACCATAAAAATCTACTGCCAGTCATTAGAAGACCAGAGTTCCATTGTGGCGGCCCCTAACTGGGAAAAGCCGAAAAGACTGGCATCTCTTTCTGCATTTCACAAAAGATGATTGACAGGGGCAAGGAGGGAATGAAGAACCTTAGTGACAGTGCATCACTGGTGTTATCCCTCTGCAGGCAAGGACAGGATGAAGAGGCCCAATGACAGTGCATCACTGGTGTTATCCCTCTGCAGGCAAGGACAGTATGAAGAGGCTCAATAACAGTGCTTCACTGCCATTTATCCCTCCACAGGCAAGGAGAGAAAGAAGAACCTCGTTAACAATAAATCACTGATGTCATCTCCCCACAAGCCAGAAGGGAATGAACATCCTCAGTAAGATTGTATCAATGTTGTTATCCCTTCATAGTTCAAATGCATCAATAATTTCAGTGATTTACATATTTCATATTTTCTGTTTTGCTATAGTCTTTCTGTGAGGGTGCAATATGCATCTTCTACAGGACTTATTTTGCCTTATTTACTACCAGCTCATGAAGGTAATACATCAGAAGCTTTTTGTTAATTAGAACATTTCAGAACATTCAACATTAAAACAGTTGCTTATCCAGCTTCTGATTACAGTTCTAGATGATTCAATGTTTGCATGATTATGGAAGCTTTTTCCAGTGAAAATGACAATACCTGTGGGCTTCCTGATACTGCTAAAATAGATGAATACATATGGCTGTTGCAATGTGTCCATGTGTTTCTGAAGGAGAGCAACAACAGCTATGATAAAAGGAATTCTTCATCCATGAGCAGAATGTAGCACATTGCTAATGCACGTGTCATTCACACAATGCAGCACACCGCTAATGCACGTGTCATTCACACAATGCAGCACACTGCTAATGCACATGTCATTCACAGAATGCAGCACACTGCTAATGCACATGTGTCATTCACACAATGCAGCACACCGCTAATGCACATGTCATTCACAGAATGCAGCACACCGCTAATGCACAAATGTCATTCACACTATGCAGCACACCGCTAATGCACATGTCATTCACAGAATGCAGCACACCACTAATGCATGTGTCATTCACAGAATGTAGCACACCGCTAATGCACGTGACATTCACACAATGCAGCACACCGCTAATGCACGTGTCATTCACACAATGCAGCCCATCGCTAATGCACATGTCATTCACAGAATGCAGCACACCTCTAATGCAGATGTGTCATTCACACAATGCAGGACACCGCTAATGCACATGTCATTCACAGAATGCAGCACACCGCTAATGCACATGTCATTCACAGAATGCAGCACACCGCTAATGCACGTGTCATTCACAGAATGCAGCACACCGCTAATGCACGTGTCATTCACAGAATGCAGCACACCGCTAATGCATGTGTCATTCACAGAATGCAGCACACCGCTAATGCACGTGTTATTCACACAATGCAGCACACTGCTAATGCACATGCCATTCAGAGAATGCAGCACACCGCTAATGCACGTGTCATTCACAGAATGCAACACACCACTAATGCACGTGTCTTTCACAGAATGCAGCACACTGCTAATGCACGTGTCATTCACAGAATGTAGCACACCGCTAATGCACATGTCATTCACACAATGCAGCACACTGTTAATGCACATCATTCACAGAATGTAGCACACCGCTAATGCACATGTCATTCACAGAATGCAGCACACCGCTAATGCACGTGTCATTCACAGAATGCAGCACACCGCTAATGCACGTGTCATTCACAGAATGCAGCACACCGCTAATGCACATATGTCATTCACTGACTAAACAGCCCGATAAAGCTTTGAAGTAAAAATCTTCAGATTTCTGTCACTTGATCCAAAGAATATCATCACACTTCTGTCAAAAGATCCTCACAGCTATCTGTTGAGGATTATCCTGACTTTCCCCTATTTTGCCTCCTTTTCACCATCCGCACCAGGCATAAGCTATGAGCTAATTTTTATACAGTTTACAATGACCGACCAGGCTGTTTAGTAAATTATTCAGTTGCCAGTAGGTAGTATATACATCTTATTGCCTGAACATAAGGGATGGTACTTTCTTTTACCACAAAAACAATCTTCAGAATCATCCAAGACCTATGAGGGACAGTAATAAATAGTTATTGACCAATATCACCTTTCGGTCACAGTTTGGCTCATGCTACTTTTTATCAGTCTCAGAAATTCTACCTATCTTATATAGCAGGGATTGATCTATAACTGCTTTACCTTTCCAAGATTATTCTGTTCCTCTAATTGAAATTAACTCCACTACTTAGCTTTCCTTTAAGTGGTTAATTTCAAATTGATTGATCACTAACTCCCTAATCTAACTCCCCTGAGTTTTTATTTCCTCAACTGTGTTAGTTTTTAACATAATGCAACTGTGAAATTGTGTTTTTTGTGTGTACTGGGGTTACTCTATTACAGCGTTTCGTCTTAACACAGTCATGATTTTTATATTAAAAAATAACTTATTGTGGCTTTAATCTGTATTTAACCGTTATTTTAACTTACTTTGCTTTACTAGTTTACATTCATTCTGCATTTGCAGATTTTTTTTTTCATATTTGGACACTTTTCAGTGTTGCTTTATGACATGTGACATTTTACAACTACTTATTGACTGAGTTGTGGTAAAAAATACATAGTGTCAAAATATCAGTTAACTGACTTGGTTAACAAATGAATAAATAAACATACCTTTCTTTGCTTATACTAATTGTCAAAGATTCTGATGTGTAGTTTGCTTAGACTTTTGGCAAACTTTTACTATTTGGATCAGAATAATGAATTGAAGTAAGGAAAACTGTATATTTAATGGAAGTTTCAGCTTCAGTGTATTTCTTATGACACATTTCAGCTCCATGCAATACCTTGGGCATTTATCAAATTCTTGGACCCAGATTTTCAACTCATCTCCTAAGAGATGTATCTTATCATCCATTGTAGTGACATGCAATTTTGTCTAAAAATGGTACCTTAGTTAATGTGTGGCACGATCAACTGAAGAGGAACTGAACATTTTCTCAAGATTATTTTGCAATGAAGACTTCTAAAAAATTACATCTTCTAAATCTGACCTAAATGTACAGTTAGTAGTTTGTGACAGTCTAACGCAAAACATACAATACAGACATTTACTGGAATGCCATAAATAGGACATAGCAATTTTCTGGCAGATGCAGGCTAATTTGTCATTGTTTTCAAATACATAGGTTGTTTTATATTTAAGACGCAGGATTATCTTCCAAACAATTCAGGCAATACATAGACATTTTCACAGCTTGAGTTCATAACCTTAAATTATATTAACTACCTCTGGAATAATTTTTTATTCTGGTTACATCTGTGTGAATGAATCCAGTCATATGTTTATGCTTACAGAGAGTCAAAACTATCTACAGTGCAAATGTTGACTTCATCAGCATCTGTACAACCATTTTATTAGATTTGTCCCCCTAAGGAAAGGCTGCGATGGCACATACCATTTCTATAAAATGAATGCTACTAGTATTATGATTGTCTTTTAGCCATGTTATAGAAAAGTATTGCTTTATCTATAAAATTACATCTGAATTGGCAATAATTATAGATTACATAGTTTAAACTTGAAAATATTCAAACAGCAACTTAAATAAAAATAAAGTTGCCTTAAATCCTTATTTTCTTCACCGTGATTATCTCTAAATTATAGGTAAACAAAATGTCGATGCTTTTACTTTTAAGAATGTCTGATCTATTTGCTTGAGTTATGGTTAAGTCATCATAAAATGCAAAATAATAACTGCTACTGAGAAGCTTTTTTTGTGCAGACTGCATAAGTCTGTACAATCTAAAGAGCAATAACATGAAAAACTGCATTTAAATTTGAATTATTTTTAGTTTTTAGTTTCAAAATGTAGTATGGAGTATAGTAGATGGAATTTCTCCAGCATATGTTTCATATTCATATGTTTCAATGGACAGTTCTGTATTAGAAACTTTAGTTGTAAAATGTACCTTTTATTTGATTTATTGGTGCAATACTATTTCAGACTATGTTAAAAAGGGTAAGCTTTTCCTTGTGGCCTGGAGAATTTTATGTTTTCCATCATGACCACAATTTTCAAAGAAGCTGATTCAATTATTTTAAGCAAAATAGGTATTACAAATCATTTTATTTTCAGAAGCATACAGGTGCTAGTTTGCAGTGCATATTCGCATAAACTTCCTGCATGAGATATAGATAGGTGCAATGTGGAAGGAAACATTTTTGTGGTAATAATTAAAGCTTTAGCTCCCTTAAAATGTTCAAGTTTGCTGACCAATGTGTCTTAAAATATCACATATGTAACCAGCTGTTAAAGCAAAGGCCAAACGTGCAGTTATAAAAGTTAATTGTGAACCAGACCCCACCCATCAGTTCAGCTGTGTCCAACATTTTATTCTGAGATTATTATTTGTGGAATGGGGTTTACAACTGTTTGTATAACACAAATCTATGTTACTGTCAACTGAGAGCATACATTTTCCAGGATTTTATTTATTTATTTACTTATCCTTTGTTGACTGGGTTAGTCCCACTAGGCTAGTAGCCTGCTTTCAGGTATAGTGGTATTTATACTATTAGGGACAATTTGGCCAGGGCATTGGGAACTTCCCCTAATATTTGTGATAGGTGCCAAGGGATCTTTTACATCTATCTAAGATACCAGCAACTCAAGCTGATGAGGCCTTGGTTTAACATCTCATCTGAAGGACTGCACACTCAGGAGTACAGCACATGCCCTATTCTGTACTACGGTGTCAGTAATTTATGCATCTGGTATGGGAATAGAACCCACAGCCTTCTGCACTGACACATTTATCCATTTACTCTGTTTGTAAACTTGGTGCAGATGCTAATGTAACTCATCCAAGTTTTCATTTTAAATCAAATAGTTATCACAAGCCAACAGTACTTTGAATTTACCATATAAATACATTTTATCAGTTTAGCAAAAGTCAATTTATGCATTTGGTAAGGATGATATGGACTTATTGAACCACTGAAACCAACTATCTTGATGCCTAACAGAATAAATAAAAACACACATTTATTTATACATTTAAATAGATTGCAAAGTCCATTGCAAAACCTATTGTGTCTGTACCGTCATTCGACTCAATATTTTCTATGCCTGAAGAACTCGTCCAACCCAGCCTTACATCATTTTTATTCCACACCCCCCAGCAATGCCCATCAAGACTCCTCTCTGACTGCTCTAATGATGCGTACTGTTGCATTCGTTCCTTCTGAGTGGTAAGAACCCACCAGCCCTTTTATCTCTCTGTGAAGCAAATGTCAAGTGGTGACTGAAATACCATCATCCACTGCAAAAGTTCGGGCTTTTTTTATTATGACCTAACTCCTATTCTTTGCAGCAACTGTAACTTCTGCTATTACATGCTCACAAGGTATACGTGTGTCTATCTAAATGTGCTGATCCTGACATGCAAAATGACAATATGGCAGCTGAATCCTACTTCCACTAAAAATGTGACAGAATCTGATTCAAATCTGCAACACTGACATCAGTTGCAAGACATGAGCCATGGGATGGTCTTTCAGTTTACTCTACTACAAGTTGTATAAAGTGCAATGGGTTGATTGGGCTATAATAAATGCATATTGATGCTTTGGATAATATCCAACATCTGTCACACCCAAATAGACTTTGTGCTGTGCAGATGCAGATCTAAGGTATTCCCTGTCGCTTCCCATGAGTTTACCTGCCATATACTAAGCTCGATGCCTTCCAGTATATAATCTTACTAACAGTACTTGAAACTTGTCCAAAATTATTTTCATGACAAACATACACTCATTTTCAGCCAGAGTTAAATATTAACTCTCCAGTAATAGCACCCTGTTGCCTGGTATATTGCATGCTGCCAACTGCCAGACTGCTTTGGCTGTTTATCTTTAAAATAAACCAGCCTTTAAATATTTGTATGGTACCAATAGCTTGACCACAATAATTAAAAGGATGGACGCCTATGGTTAGTTTTACACTTGCTCAATGTATATACCCTTAAGCTAATAAACCAACAAATCACCATCCACAAGCATTTCAAATCCAGTAATAAGATTTTTTTGCTAATAAAATTAATAGTGTAAATATGCAAAAAGAAATATTGCAAAAGGAATGCAAAATTAAAGTTCTGAACAGAGAGGCAATATGCAACAAATGCTGTCAGCTAGATTGTGCCCTCACTACCTCTAGCTTTCAAGATAACAATATAATTTATTTAGAGTTATTACAGACAGTATGATGCCATTGAGCTGTATCTGTGTGTGCATGGTCCAACAAGAAAATCTGGTAAATGATGTTGCGGCAGGCAAAGCACTGACTAACCTGAATTAACTGTCTATCTCCCATATACATATATATATATATATATATATATATATATATATATATATATATGAATCCCAGACAGGATTCATTTGTCTTCAGTCTGAATTTTTGAAAATGTTTTCTTGTTTCTTTATTTATATACTTCTGAGGGAATCCCATCAAGCTCCTATTCAAATAAGGCATCATCATCACATGACCCAGTACAACATTTTTCAATGGATATTAGGATTTAAACACTTGCAGGTTTATACAGCCAAGAAACAGAGATTATTTCATGTTTAAGCTGCAGCACATTACTACAGTAATAAAGACACAATTCTCTATTAAACACAATTATAAAACCATCTTTTAATACTGACCATTTACTAAAAGGACAGTTGCAAAGCAATTTATTTTACTTTTATCTTTTAAAGAGTAATTCACATTTCTCTTGATTCAATACAGCTATAGTTTAGCTTAATTCATTTCCCTGCATCTCCCTTCTATAAAAACATATAAAAAGTGTAATTTTCTAAGCTTATTCCACATTTTCTGTAAACTATTAGTACAAGTGAAATTGTCTCACGCCAATGAGGAAAACCAGTCATGGCTCCTCCCACTGAGCTGACAGATCTGACCAATGCTGATCATTTTCCACTTTCCATGGACTACTTGCTCCACTACTTGGACTGTGGGTCAAAGTTGGTTTGTCAGAAATAAAGTCAGGGTTTACACCTCTTTGCCAGTAGAACTGGCCTACCCCATTCTTAAAGTTCTCACTGATATTTAGTTCTCTGATTTCTACTGGAAATTCATTCCATTGTAGAACCAGCCTTTTGATAAACTAGTTCAAACACCACTTTGATTTTGACTTAGACAACCCACTACTCAGATTCCATCAATTCTTATGCAAGTTGAGGATGGCATTATATGTCCTCAAACATTAGACATTATAGAGGTACTCATCCTGAAAAGCTTTGTGGAAAAAGCATCCCACCCTATGATATGTATAACAGAAGATGTTCAGGTTTTCATGTCTGGTTTTATAATCTGTGTAACAAAAACTGAAATTCTTTTTGTTATTTTATGCTACATCCCCTCCGTCTGATTTGTTAGATAAGTGATACAGGGAATCCGCATGTTGTATGAAGATGGGGCATTAACCAAGACTGTTCTATTTTGACACACTTCAAGTGGGCGCCAATTTGAATCCAGACCTGATTTATGTAAGATGTGACTTTTATGGTTTTCTCTGCCAGTATACCTAGGCCATTGTACTAGACTGGTCTATTTAATGAAACATTATCCATGAAATAATCCTTAAAAGTCTTACCTTCCTAATGGACATCACTGCTAATTCTGAATATTAGGAGTATTGTTGTTATCTATCCGTTACCCAGTTGAACAATAGCTGAACGTGTTCTGCATGTTTATACTGTCCATATTGCTGGTTATAATTTTGGCTATAATAATGTAATTTACATTCTTGCAGATCAGTACAGCATCATCAGGAACCAGACCACAGAGACATAAACTGAAAGACATTGGGACCATACTAGATCCCTGAGGGCTGCAGAGCTTCAGTGGCTCTTTATTAGTCATTACCTCTCTAACTCAAATTCTTCATGTTCATGCATAGCCCATTTACTGAGTCCTTTAATGACGTCACATATTAGGCCGAAGCCTACTAGCTTGTTTATTAATAGGTTATGCTTTATGTTTTCAAAAACGTTATTCAAATTTACAAAGATCACATTCACCTGAAAGCTTTGAAAGTTCATGGTCGTTGTTACACCATCACAGAAATATAGTACATATGTGTTACTATAAACAATGTTACTATGGGCCTTTGCTGAATCCATTCCTAAAGTTTAATAGCATTGAGCACCAGCCTCTGCCTTTACTGAATCTATCCCTAAAGTATAATAGCATTCAGCACCAGCCTCTACCTTTACTGAATCCATCCCTAAGGTGTAATAGCATTCAGCCCCAGCCTTTGCCTTTACTGAATCCATTCCTAAAGTGTAATAGCATTCAACTAAGGTAACATTCCTCTCCAGACAATGCTTTCCTTCTCTCACATGCTACCTCTAGTTACAGGGCAGTTACTCAGAGCAGAATTTCAAGAATAAATGTTAGCACACATCTTTCACAGAATTTAAGTTGTTATGGGAAAAAGCAGTTGGCGAAACTCTTTCTGTCCATTGTACATTCCGTATAAACCAATTTTAACCAATTCCAAGTTTGCTGGACCTCAAAAGTATGATTTCCTTTCTGTAGCAATTGCAAGCAGAAACATTTTGCCATTCTATCCAAAAGTTGTGTTAAAAAGTAGTATACAATCAAAATGTCTACTTCAGTTATGTCATATATAAATCAGATTATCTTCAAATACCCTTCCACATGCACAAACACATAAAGAAACTTTCCAGTTAATAGCAATCACCCCCAGCCTAGGGTCTACCCCAAAAGGTGTATAAAATGCAATGAAAAGTGGAAAATAATTGTACACATTCCTGAATTATTTTGCTCATTTGCAATAATAGTAAAGAGAAAATTAGCCCCTTTATCTTTTTTGCAAAATGATTTTACTGAAGTTAAAGTTAAAACATTTTTTAAACATTGTATTTTTCTCTTGATTGACTTGTCTCAAAAATTTCCTTTAGGCAAGTTAAATTCTCTTAACTTTGGTATGATTTAATAGCAGGCTACATATATTAAACTTTTTCTATAAAGAGTTCTTCATATATATATATATATATATATATATATATATATATTTCTTTATAGAAATATAGAAATGTACCACTATTATAAGTCTGGCAAATAAAAAAGGTCTTCTACAGGAGAATTTCAAAATCTAGGCTGAGTGCCTACGCAGTCAACTTATCCTTAATTACAGCTGTCATTGTTCTCTTTAGGAACATAACCTGAAATTTTAGAATTGTATGGCAAAAGACATCAACTAATTGGGCACTTGAGGGGAAAGAGTAAAGGTTACATTCTATATCCCACAGTGGACATTGAAAGATTTACCTTTTCAATAATGGTAATGAGTCTGAATAACTCATCCAACAATTAAAAAAAAAAGAAATACTGAGCTGATGGAAAGAGTCCAGAATGTATTATCATAGCCACAATTATTCAGGGAGCTCCAACAAGGATAAATAAAACTTTAAAAAAATGTGTTAATGCATACCTGTCTTTAGGTCTTCAAAGTACAATGTTTTTCTATAGTTTGAAACACACTTACTAGAAATTGGATTCACTTGTACTAAAGTATAATAGTGCCACATTGTAGATATAGTTGTACAAGTTAAAATTATTCCTATAGTCCCAGCCTGAGCAATGATTATATAAATGGAACAAAGCAAATCATTTAAATAAGAAACTAAAATACAAAAATTATGAACAGCTTCTAGCCTTGGAAACCCTTAAACAGTATGGTCTGTCATAAGAAAATAACATTTATCATTATATCCAAATCATGGATGTTAAGATTGCTTTTTGTGTTGCACAGACACAGAGTAAGAACCTAACTGCACATACTTCTAGTTCAGAAATCAAAATTTTTGTTTACTTTTATGATCCGTATTCCAGCCAGTAGAAACTATCCTACTCACCCAACCAATCAAGAATCATATGTCACGGTGGGTGGAGCCTAGATGGCCAACTGAGAGCAGTGAATTTTGAATTCCATAAACTAGTATAATAATATAGGAAATGTTTATTATTTTCAAGTTTAGAACATCAGAAATCTGCAGATAAACTACTAAACTACATAAATATCAATTTTGGTGGAGATATACAAAAATGTTCCTGTCAAGTAACTTGGAGATATCTTGAAGCACTGAATATGAATAACTCAAGGAATATTCATCTAGATGCTGCTTTAAAAAAAGAACTGCAATTGATGACATCTACCTTACAGGAACGATCTTTGAAGATGGATGGCTTTAAAAATGATTTAGAAAACCTCAAATTAAATTCTCAAAAACAGACAGATATTCTTAAGGAACTAGTACAGCAACATCATACAAAAATAACAAATACAGAGACTTCTCTAAATGACACTGAAGGGAGACTCAAAGAGGAAGAATTCCAAAAAGAATTTCTGCTTAAACAGAATACATGGCTGCTTAACAAAATAGATGACTTAGAAAACAGGGAAAGTAGAAACAACATAAGGATCTTTGGTCTGCCTGAAAACACTGAAGGAGAAGACATTATTTCATTTTTAACAACCTGGATTCCTGAATTTTTACACTTGAAAGAGGGACTTTCATTTGGAATTGAAAGGGCGCATAGAGCACTGAGGAAACCTGCTTCTAACTCAACAAATACTCCACCTAGATCCATGGTTATAAAATTTCTTTCATTTCTGGACAAGGAACTAAAATTAAAATCTGCTTGGAGAAAATCATCCTTAAAATACAATCAAAGCCTGATAAGGTTTGACAATGACTATTCTTCCAGAATACTAGAACAAAGAAAAAAATCTAGCCAATAATAAAACTGTTGAAACAAAACATTAAAGTACAGCTGGCCTTTCCAGCCAAGATAAAAATACTTTTTGCCAATGAGATGAGAACCTTTAATGACTTAGAAAAAGCTACTATATTCATCAAAAACAACGACATAGTGTCTATCCCAGAAGAAATGGAATGGATGGCCTCTACTCTTAAAAGAATAAAAGAAACAAATCCTTGAACTGATGCTAGAAAGAAGAACCAAAAAAACTGATTCCAAGATAGCTGTTCCAAAAAAATAACTCTTACAACTACATCTCTCAAAGTATCAACTGATATGGTACATCATTTGTCATCTGTTTTTATTTAAAAAAGAGGGTTTCTTAAACAACTGAGAAACAGTAATGATTTATTCAGAATGTTCAAACAGTCCAATAATTCTTCACAAACAAAGGTAGGTCAAGATGGGTTACTGTTTACATTATATATAAGCCAAACAAAGCAACATATAATACAAACATAGAAGTTTCTATTCCCCTACTTGAACTCAATAAATACTTATCTTGTTCATTTTTCATTGTTTTTACTTATAATAATTTAAGTAATTAATTAACTAATTCAACAAGGTACCATTCATCAGAGTTCAGACACAAATGTAACAAATTAACATCATATATAATAGCAGTAACAGTAGACTGTTCTGAAAAAAATGATGTCATGGAGACTAATGCCTTCTTCAGTTAAAGTATGATTTAGAAATATCATGTATATCCTGGTTAAATAATAGTAGCAAGCTCTTAGTACAAACGTCATCATTATTCTGTCTAAATATAGTTAATATAGATTATGGCAGGTATCACAGCTATGTGTGCTGTTTGATCAATCCGGATATGGTGTGCATGGATGCAGCTGTGTCTGGCAGCTAGTACAAATGTCATTATTATTCTGTCTAAACATAGCTAATATCAATTATGGCAGGTATCATAGCTTTGAGTGCTGTTTGATTAAGCCTGACATGGTGTGTGTGGATGCAGCTGTGTCTGGCAGCTGTTGTATGTTGCCATTTTCATCTCTGGGAAGCTGTGGACTGTGGCTTGTGATCGAGATTTGCTGATGCTTGTGTATTAGGAAGAGGCATTTCATATTTTAGCCTGGATCCAGGGGAAGGGGGTGGATAAAACTGTGATTTTGGATATTTTGGCAGAGAATAGTTTGTTTATACGTCTACTGAGTGAGAGGTGGGAATGCTGGAAGAATGCGTTATCTCTTGTTGTGGCGGCTTGTTGGGAGGTTTTTTTTTTTTTTTTTTTTTTTTGATCTGTTTGCTCTCTGTTCTTTTCCTGGATGCTGCCTCGCAGAAAGCCTTCAGGTGCATTGTGAGCCTCTGGTATGCAGTGCACAGGCACACTAACAGAAACCGATGCTCCCAGGTTGCTATGGTAATGGAGACAGAATGATGATAATGTTTAACGGCACTGAGGAGCCTCCGAGATGATTCTTGGCAATGAAGTTTTTGGTTTTAAAAACAATATATATATATATATATATATATATATATATATATATATATATATATATATATATAATAAAAGGGCTGTTTTAAAAAACATGTACACATATTGATGGTCTCTCAACACTTTGTTTAGCTCATTAAGTTGAGTCTTGATAATAAAAAAAATAATAATAAGCACAATTTTATATTTAAAATTTATTTTGATCCAAACACATTAAGGATTTACATAAGAGTGGAAGTCTGAATTTTTGTGAAAGACTAAGAGCACTTGATCTTGTGCAGTACCTTTTGCAGTGGTCTGGGAGGTGAGCTTGCTCGGACGTGTTCAGCATATGGGGATAGCTGATTCTAGGGGTGTTTGGGGTTGCTAGAGAGTCATCAGATTTCCTTCATGGAAATATCTGTAGGAATGGAAGGTGTGTTGAGTGGTTCATTGGCAGAGTGGCCACTGTATGGAACAGGCTGGTAAAATGCAATAGGACAAATATTGGTTTGTATATTTTAAAAACAGCCTGGAAACATACCACAGGAACTAGTTAATGGTATTCTGACAAAACTGGATGGGCATTGTTGCCCATGCTTGAAGTACTGATATGTGTATATGTAAGGATAGAAATATACTTATAACAAATAAGAAATGTGAAGGGTCTCATAATTTAAAGTCTATGGACTGTATAAACATGCTTGGAAGGAGCTAATAATTAGAATAAGCATTACAGCTTGTGGTCTCTCAAATAACTAAGCAACAGACAAAAACACACACACACACACACACACACACACACACACACACACACACACACACACACACACACACACAAAATAGTTATTGGGCTTATATTATATCACTGAAAGTGCATATGTGCGACTACATAAAAGTCGACACATAATGCATGAACATGCATAAGGGCGAATGGTCACGTAAGCAAATTTTTCCCTAGGGAAAATACTTATGCAGCCGTTCGCTACAAAACACACAATTCAACATCGTAAATAGGTGGGGGCCTTTGCCCCCCACAGCCCCCAATGTGGGGTGCCCTGCCTCCCACACCCCCCTAACTAAATATACCAACTCTGAGATCACACTATACATAAGGAAAGGGCAACGCCATGCAGTTGGCCAACCATCTCCTTGACCTATGACATAAACATTGAATCTCTTAAATGTGATTCGATGTTTATGTGTCGCTCAAAACGCATTTACGTAAGTCGTCTTTTGGTCTACTAATATAGACCCTAGTTATCTAATGTATGATTTTGGTAAATCTAGATGTAAAATATATAATTGTCATATAAGATGAAGCAGTTTGCTGAATTTAGATATTAAAGATAGGATTTAATAACATGGGCTTGTGTATAATAATACGACTGTCTTGACTTGTCATAAATGACATACATTACATTGAACATCAAGGGGAAGCATGATGATTTTCTTATATAATTAAATATGCATAACAAGTCATGTAATTCTTTTAACTTGAATTGAAGTTTTTGTAACCCATCTTGACCATATATAATACTTACACGGTTACCAAGGTAACTAATGTTTATACATGACATCAAACTGACAAAGTTGTTCAAGAGAAACAATAAAAGCCTGAACTTGAAATGTCACAGAATGTAAAAATTTTGTCACAAATGACATACACTATATTGAACATCAAGTGGAAGCATGATGATTTTCTCATATAAGTAAATGTGCATAACAAGTCATATAATTGCTTTTTAACTTGAATTGTGGTTTTGTAACCCATCCTGACCATACATGATACTTAAGCTGTTACCAAGGTAACTAATGTTTTATACAGGACATCAAACTGACAAAGTTGTTCTAGGGAAACAATAGAAGTCTGAACTATGAATGTCACAGAATGTAACAATCACATTCTGAACAAATAGTATTAAATTGACAATAATCATTCAATTTAACCTTTGCTGATTATACAAAATAGAATGCTGACATTTAAATCTAAAAACTTTCATTATATGCCATAAAATGGCAGTTTATGAATATGGAAAGGGAACTTGACATCATTAATCACAATAAGTGAATTTGTTGTTTTTAACCTATAATTTCACTCATTTTATAATAAATGACAAATATGAAAATCCTTATGTGTAGGAAATGGGAAGAGGGATTCACTGATAATTAAAATGCACTAACTTTCATCACAAACTTGATGCTTTAAGTTAGCAACAAAGTGATTACTTAAATGCTGGCAAACAATGAAATGTAACTTCTGATATATCCAGTAAAATACATTGTATTATAAACGTTAGGCATAACTATTATTACCATATATTTATATTAAGTAATAAGTTTTGAAAGACTTCATCAGTAAGGGTGAATATGTTAAATAACTGTCTGTTATAATCTTTTACTGAGGTTTTATATATGATACATCCTACTTTACTATGAATGAATTGCTTGTCATCTGTCTTTCATGTAAATATTAATTGCTTATACAGTAAGTAGACATTTATATTGTATTGGAATTCTGTCTAATCTACAATAGTACTATATCTGTTCAAAATAGTATAAATATTGATTATTCCTATTACAAATATTCTCCTTATGATAATTCAATTTATGGAGCTCAGATGTTCTGGATTGTCAAGGTATGAGTGATAATCTGATTGACTTAGGTTTATCCATCAGATTAGGAATGATTTTCATTCCATGGCTAGTGCGGATCTTAGTTTTGTTAACATTTATTAATTTACATTTGTTATTTCACAAAAACATTTTTAGTATGCCAAACCAAAACATTACTTTATTGGTAAACACTCAAAGTATAAAACTGATAATTTCCTTTAAAAGCTCAAACATATACTTTATAGTTATCAGGGGAAAATGTTTAATAGTCACAATAAAACAAAATATACATAGTCTAAATAACCTTAGAAGGATTTAACTTTATTATCTTTAAATACAAATGGCTTAAACAATCCTAGCAAGAGATCAAGTCTTCTGAACTATTTAAAACTGAACAAACCACAAGCTGTCTTCCTTCAAGAAACTCATTTCAAAACAAATGACAATTACAAATAGAATCCTAAGGAATATATGATATTGGTGCAATCCACTTATAAGACAAAGACAAAAGGGGTAACAATTTTATGGAAAACAAATGTGATTAACCCAGAAATCATTTATAAGTATGAAGATAAAGAAGGCCTTATGACATTAGTAATAGTTAAATATAATAACAGAGTATGAATCCTAGCCAATCTATACTGGTTCTCAGGCATTGGAACAGGAACTGTTAAAAACACTTGGATTTCATTTCCAATAATTATAAAGGCAACTTAATATTAGGAGGAGGTTTTAACTGTATATTTGATATTTCTGAAACTACAAATAAAAGACTGCTGCTTATATCTGCAGTATCAAAAGCTTTAAACAAGTAGGTAAAATCATTTCATCTTGTAGATACTTTCAAATTTAAAGAAGATAAATCTTTATTGTTTTCCCATCAGGATCACAGATTTGGTACACAAACTAGAATAGATAAAATATTTGCTGCCCATGACTTACACTCTAAAATCATTAATTTCTCAATCACTCACTGCCCCTTTTCAGACCACAATTCATTGATACTAAAACTTCAAAATGGGTACAAACCATTAATCTTTAACTCCAGAATTCCAGCATGTATAACCAAAATGAAAGAGTTTAAACCCTGGTTATTAGCTGAATTACAGTTCTTCTTAGATATTAATTACACCACAGAGATAAATAAAATAATAATATGGGACTCATTAAAAGCTTACATATATGGTAAAACCGTAACTTGGTATAAAAAAGACCAGAGAATGGGATTCTAAATTATTAGATCTACAATCCAAACTTTTGTCAGTAAAAGCTGAAAAAAATCAAAATCATTTGGAGATGAAAAGAAAGTAGAAGTATTAAACAATAAGTACAACGCAATTCTAACACATAAACTAGTTTAGTTTTAGAAAAACTAAAAATGAATACCTTGGCCATTTCTCCCAAATGTCTGCATAATTTATCCACAAGAATCAAAATACAATCAAGAGCTAATAACATAAAGTATCTTCCATGAAAAGAAAGGGAAAAATGTCTCAGATATAGGTGACATTCTTGATGCCTATAGAAATCACTATATGGAACAGTTCCAAAAAGAAAATATACATATTGATCAATTAAATCTAGATGAAAAATGTTCTAATATACAAAAAACAGAAAAATTAAAGCTAGATCTGCAAGCACCCATATCCTACAAAGAAATTACAGATACAATAAAAGAGGGTTTATACTGTAACATCGAAGTCTCAAAACTTCGAATGCTACAATATCGAAACCACTACATCGAATGCGGAAAATAGCAAAGCCACGGAACATCGAAATCCTGCCCTAGCCATTTCGTGGCTTCACTATTTCCTCCACTATGATGTGATAGTTATGGACCTTAGTGTTAGGAAGCGGGTTAAGGTAAGTGGATAGGTAGTACTGTATGTATGGTTTAGTGTAGGGTTACAGGTAGAGTTTTGTAAAGTGCATGTGTGTGTATTATTTAGTTTGTTTAGGTATAGCTCCTTAGGGTAAGTGTGTGATAGTTAAGGACCTTAGGGTTAGGGAGCGTGTTAAGGTAAGTGGATAGATAGTGCTGTATGTATGTTTTAGTGTAGGTTTACAAGTAGGATTTTGTAAACTGTATGTGTGTGGATTATTTAATTTTTGGTGTGCTTGTGTTGTGTGTGTGTTTCTCGGAACAGCAAATTGTTTCCCTGGGAAAAAATTATGCTGTTCTGAGCGTTCGATGTTATCACATTTCAAACTTCCAATTTCGAGCTTTTGGTGTTCGATATTTTGGAAGTTCGATTATGTGATATAAACCCAATAAAAGAGGGTAAAAATAATAAAGCTCCAGGTATAGATGGCATAATTATGGAAATATATAAACTTTTTCCTTCAAAGATACTATCCCTCTTCCATAAAACTCTATTAGAAATTCAGTCACAAGCTTTAATACCATCCTCTTGGAGATATTCCTTAATCACACCAAACCTAAAGGAAAACAAATCCCCAAACCTCTGTACCTCACATAGACCTGTGTCATTAGTAAATAATGACTACAAAATATTTATGACAATATTAACTAACAGAATGAAAATGCCACTATCCTAAACAATAAATAATGATCAAACTGGATTTATATATCATAGACACACACATGACAATATTAAAAGGATAATTTCTCTTATAGATTATGTTAATAAAGAAAATAAAGAAACTCTCATACTTGGCTTAGATATAGAGACAGCCTTTGATTCACTAAATTGGAACTATTTATTCAAAATCCTATTGCTGTTTGAATTTCCTGCATCCTTTGTTCATCTCCTAAACAATATATATGCAAATAATTTAGTTTATGTCAAGTTAGGTTCTTTTACCTCTGAATCTGTACATATAACAAAAGGCACTAAACAAGGTTGTCCCATGTTACAAATTCTATTTGCTCTGGCTACTGAAATATTGGCAGATTCAATTCGTAACAATATAAAAATCAAAGGAATAGATATTTATGAACAATACAATTCTAAAGTAATGCTATTTGCTGATGACATATTACTAACATTATCTAATACAAAAGAGACATTAGAAGAATTAAATATATTAATTGACAAATTTCACATGACTTCAGGACTCCATTTCAATAAATCAAAATCAAAATTTTATTTTTAAATAAACGAAAAAAGAACTGCAGACTAAGGGGGATCACATTATAGGGAAACAAGAATGTACCTTAAAATATCTAGGAATTGAGTTATGCAATGATAATAATGAATTAGTCTCAAAAACTACAATAATCTCATCAATAAAATTAAAATCTCTGTGGAAAAATGGAACAAAATAATATTAACATTTGAAGATAGACTACAGTTAATAAAAATGGTTTTACTGTCCAAGATCTTATATATAGCCTTGGCAATACAACAGTTACCAGAAAGGAATATACTTAAAGAAATAAATTCATGCCTAATAAAATGTTTATGGTTTCCCAAAAGAAACAGAGTAGCTTTAATACATCATACCAGACCATGGAAACAGGGAGGATTAAACTTTCCTGATACAGAAACATATATAAAAGCATCAATATCTAAAACAATCTCAGATTGGATAAGTCCAAATTACTCTGCAAATTGGAAAGAATTACTAGCTGCAATATCAATTTCAAGTAACAGATAAAAACAATTTACCATGGCATATATTATGTATTAGTATGCAATATAACACAACTAGACTCACTAAAACTTGTATGATTAATTACATTG
Source organism: Protopterus annectens (assembly GCF_019279795.1). Lineage (NCBI taxonomy): Eukaryota > Metazoa > Chordata > Ceratodontiformes > Protopteridae > Protopterus > Protopterus annectens. The sequence continues at coordinate 519,555,657 of NC_056748.1, read as the reverse complement.
ACTCATTTAGGAAAATTATTAATGCAAATTTAGATTTAAAAATCTGGTTTGATCTTTTAACACCATTTATAGTCACAAAGAACTTTCCACATAAAATATATAGAGAAATTATTAATTCCTGGGAACAGCAAGGATTTGTTTGTTGGCTCCAATGTATCAAAGAACTAAAAGTTTTAGATCTGCAAGTAATAAAAACAACATACAAAATTCCACAACAGGACTGACTAACTTTAGAGAGTATTCTGTAATATTCATAAGATTTAAGTAGACTAATTAACAATTCTTCATTTAAAGAAATACCTAAATTTATGAAATACATATATGGAATCATATATAATGACTTTGACATAGGAAACAGTATTTCAAAATTTTACAAAATATTGATAAACTATAAAACAGCACCCAAAACCTCATATTGGAAATATATAACAAAAGGAAACTGAATGCAGTTAACTGAAGATATTAAAACAAATATCTTATTATCGATAAAATATGCATCCCTTACACAATACTGGAAAGTTTTTAATTGGAAATGCTTGCACAGAGCCTTCTTAACCCCAGATAGAATCAATAAAATTAGTTCTTCCAAAAAAGGAATATGTTGGTGATGTGAGCAAGTACACAATGCAGATTGGAACCACATTTTCTTTTATTTTGTCAAAATTAAGCCATTTTGGAATGGTATTAATTTTCTACAAGGTTTATTTAATGAATCATTTTATTTAACTAAAGCTCATGTATTATTAAATGTGAACGAAGGTCCTCATTTGAATAGGTCAAATATGTATCTAGTATGGACTATACTTGCAATTTCAAGGAAGTGTATAACAAGAAGATGGAATACAAACACAATACCAACTTTGAAGACTTCTACAGCCTACCGAACACCACGGCATTATTGGAAATTAAAATTAAAGAACTAAGAATTTATCCAAAGCCATTTATCAACAACCCTTGGGGAAAAGTCTTATCATTTATTGACCCTATACAATAATTGATCAGACACTCTGATAATGGATTGGACATACTTATAAAGTAACTGTATATATTAAGATCTGTTACAGTGTCAGGCTAATGTAAATAGTGTACATAGTTATTTAAGATGTGATGTATAAATACTATGGGATTCATTCAAATGTATTTGATAAATAAAAAAAAAACATTTCTGAGGAAAAAAAAAGAATCATTTGTCACAAACAGCTTAAAGGGGATTCACTTTCTACTGTATATTTGAGCTGTCATTTTCTGTTTCTATCTATCTATCTATCTATCTATCTATCTATCTATCTATCTATCTATCTATCTATCTATCTATCTTTCTATATACATAGATCGACAGAGTGATTATTGTTCACAGTTTTTGTCAGGCATATGTTATTGTTGCCCATACAGGCTGTGGCTGAAATGGGTCCTGTTGGATCAGTCTGCTATCCTGGTAAACAGACTCCATTTTATAAATAAAATATAATCAGTACATATGAGCTTGCACAATACTTCCTTAGTGGCAAGAGTCTATAAATGCTTACTTAAGCAAACACATTCTGATGAGGTGCAAATTCTAAGTCATCACTTTATGAACAACTGCAATGCTCAGTAACTTCACTGACAGGACTCAGCCTGGAAATGGATAATATGATAGAAAGATGGAGGATGACATCCTGGAAAGGCAGTGCAGCTAGTCACTTGTTTTGGAATCCAGAGTCCACTACTCAGAGGAGGACAGACTAGAAATATTGTGGGAATTGCGGTGAGAGAGAGAGTCTTCTGGACACAATAAGGGATGCCATCAGAAGTAGTGTCAGACTCATGACAATCAGAGTCTAATATAAAGAACGAACAGTATTCATAATTTCATTCTATGCTCTAGAACACAGCTGAGATGTTGTTTTAAAGAGGATATTCAGGCAGAATTGCAGGATCTACTAGACAAAGTGGGACAGAATGAGTTGGTGCTGATAATGGGGGAAATGAATACTCATACTGGGAAAGGCAGAACAGATAAAACAGGATTTGAGGATTGCCTAGGTCCATGTGGGTGGGGCAACATGAGAAAACATTCTAAATGTCTGTCTGACAAATGACTTGATAGTGACAGAGACATGGTTTATCAGGAGGGCAGTCATAAGTTCACAGACAAAAATGGTGAACATGTACCTCATGTAGATTTCCTCCTGGAAAGAAAAGGGCATTGGTATAGAATCAGAGATTTCAGTCATCTCCTGTGAACCTGTCTACTCCCAAAATAAATCAGTGGTGGCTGCAATCATCATCAAATAATGGTTAGAGAAAGCTTTAGAGTCAATGGAAACTAGATTGAAGATCTGGAAGTTGACTGGAATAAGTCACAGAAGCTTAAGAACATATTCATGGCTCTATCTACCCAGGAAGGAGAGCTGGAGACCAATAAGAATGGTAGCATATTAAACAGCATATGTGAAGACTGTGGACCAGATATGCATCCAATGATGGAATGCAAAAGTCCAGGAAGTCATCAAAAGAGAGAAGTAGGGAGAGAAAAAGTGGGGGACAGAAAAGAAAGATTTGGCTAAGAAAGAATATTGGTTGGCTAACAAAGACAATAAGGGATCAGTCACAGTGGCAAAGATCAAGGTGTCAGAGTAGCTCTTTCAACTTGTGGAACTGACTTAGCAGATGGTACAATGAAACTCTATCAGGCTGCAAGGCAAAGACAGATAAGGAAGACAGTTATTAGACAGCATTCATAAGGGATGCCGGTTATCAATCTGCTCACCAATCCAGATCATATCAAAGGGCGATGAAAGGAGGACATCCAGCAGCCTGTGAATGAAGAAAACCCCACAGAAAACTGCACTGCTACATCCCATCCTAGAAGAAGTAAGAACAGCACTAAAGAAAATTAAGTCATGAGAAAGAAGCAGGGTTACATGAAATCATGGTACATATGAACAAGATGTTGAGTGAGTTAGGAGATAAATGGCTTCTGAGGGTACTCATCATAGTATGGAGAAAAAGACATATCCTGGATGACTGGCAAATAAGCACTTTAGTACTAGTGTACATGATCAAGTGGGACATTCACAACTGTTGCCGGTAAAAGGGAATGAAACTTATCACACACCATGAATGTATGGGGGAGCGTGATAAGTAAACACATGGAGCAGTACAAAGTAAGATGTGAGATGAGCAGTATGGATTCAGGTCAAGATGCAGAATAACTAACTCAATGTTTGAAGTGGGACAGGTAGTGAAGAAGAACCTGGAGATGAAGTGAACATTCCTAGACTTGGAGAAAGCATATGACAAGGTCCCAGAAACATTTGCAGAATTACTGCAAGCTATGTACAAGGACCCAATGACACAAGTACAAGCAGTGTTTGGATTCACATAGGAGTTCCCAGTGGGAATGGAGGTACATCAGGGTTCAGCTTAGAGCCGACTGCTGTTCATTAAGGTCAGAAGGACAGAACAACAAAGCTGCTCTATACAGACAATGTGGCATTACAAGCAGAGTTTGAACAGAAGCTTCCCAAATGATAGTGGACTGGAATGCAAAATTGAAGGCACCTAGAATGAAACTGAGTACAGATATGACAGTTGTCATGGCAGCAAATGGGGAAGTCAGAAGAAGATGAATATTGAGATAGAAAGGAAAATTGTGGAACAGGTTAACAGTGTCAAGTATCTAGGAGGAGTGGTTGATGAGAAGGAAAGTCTGAATGAGAAGGTCAGAGCTAAGATCAGAGGTGCTGCAGCCAACTAGTACAGAAGTCTACAAAGAATTTGCAACAGAAAAATGAGAAAGAAGATGAAAAGTAATGTATACAAAACTGTAATTTGACCAGTACTTCTGTATGGCTCAGAAGTTTGGGCAGTGAAGGCAGAACATTTGAGGAAGCTTGAAGTGATAGAGATGAAGTGCCTGAGATGGGTGATTGGATGCACTTTATGGCACAGATGAAGAAATGATTATATCAGTGGTGAAGCCAAAAGAGCCCTAGTTGGAGAGGCAGGGAGAAAAGATGAATGTGGTTCAGGCACATGCAGGAAAGCAGATGATCTGGTGAGAAACATTTGGAAGAAGGGAAGAGGAAATGGGGATGTTCAGTCAAGAGATGGATGAATTGTGTAAGAAAGATGACAGTCAGGCATGAGGTTTGAAGAAGATAGGAGATTGGCACTGGATCAAGAGAGACAGAGATAGTTAATGTGACACCTTAACTCCTTTGTTGCAACATTTTGAATCCACTTGGTGAGGTAGTACTTGTCTCTAGGTCAAAAACGTCGGGAGAATTTCCCTACCTATGTATTTTTCTAGATGTTGTGGGCATGCATTTATAAAATGAACCTAATTTAAAAATAGGTTTGAAAGTAGCAACATGCTGACAGTCACTATTGAGGCTATTCATACTGGGACCTTTAAAAAGGCATATGTAGCCAAAGCCCTTTTGTTGACAAAAAGGGCAGAGCGAGAGAGAGAGATAGTAAGCTAAATGAAACCACAGATACAGCATTGTAGCATTAATTATGACACCAGGAGAGTGATGTATATGGCAGAGTGACTCTTGCAACTCCTTCTGCAGAAGAAAGGCTGAAAGAAACCTACATACCAGAATTTAGCTTCTTGAATGGTATGCTGTAGGTGCTTATCTTGAAATGTCCAAGCCATAAAAAAAGCAGACCGAGTCTGCATGTAAAATTATTAATAGCTTTTAAGATTGTTTCCATGACAAGTTTGTAACAGGAGGCAAAGTACCGTGAGAAGGCTAGGAAACTGCCCACCCAAATGGCCAGATGAACACATTCAATTTGAGAATAATAATCAACCCACCACACTGGCCAGTTAAAGACATTCAAATTGGGAATAATAATTCATCTAACCCATTGGCCAGATAAAAGCATTCCAATGGAGAATACTAGTCCACCAACCACATTGCTCTTAGCCACTTGCTTACTTACCCCTACCCCTCTTGTTAACCTTGTATAACACTGAGAAAATTCTATAATACAAAATAATATTTTGATAAGAATGCTAGTCCATTGAATAACACGTTTAAGACTGAGTACTGCTGTCTTATTTCTGTAGGAGGAGGACTGGCTCTGCTAAGGCATCCTGTGGATAATGGTCAAGAGCACCATAGGTTCCGAGGCTGTAAAGTTATCCTGTCCACCCATATTTATAACATTCATAAGAAGAAGAATAACAGTCCCTTAAGCAGACATGCATTTATGTGTCCCAGTTTTAAATGTTTTTTTTATTTTTAGGTGGCAATTGGGAAATGAAATTGAAGGAGAGGAAGGTGGTTTGACATCCGAGAAATGATGCAACTAACTACCCTGGTTTAAATGATGGTTTAAGTATTAGCAGGATCCTCAAGTAAAGTGCAGTCAGGGTTAGAATTATAATATTTTCAATTACTAAATTAGTTCCTTTTAACTATCTTTGTCTAGTACATGTGAATTACTGTACGTCTGTCTGGCTTTTTGTATGATTTTTAAAGTATTACTTAGTGTAATGTACTTTTAAATGTTGCAGGTTTGTTTGATCATATGACAATTCATCATATGACATTCTACCTTTTTTAATGTGGAAGTGTTTTGTTTAACAATTCTGAAGACATCTTAACATTATTAGGATGAATCTGCTTAACAGTTTTATGGAATATTTGCAGTGCACTACATTTCTGTATGACATCTAGCTCTTGTGAAACAAGCATTTTTTCTCAAAGGATCACACAGTAGGTAAGTAGACATTTGAAGACTCAGGATACCACACACTCAACTACAAGATGAATCTTGTTAGCAACTCTTACTCTGCTATACTAGCTGTCAAACTATCATCGTTGCTTAACTTCATGTGTATTGCCCTGCAGTCTTTGATTTTGGTGTGTAATTAACATAAAGTCTAGTTCTGTGGCCTACTTGAAATTATGCATATGGAATCATGGCCAGTCTTATCAGGAGACACAATGATAAAAGCTATAAAGGGATATATGTGTCAGAAACAGAAAAAATAAAAAAATTTATACTACAGTAATTTTTCATACAATGAAAACATTAGTTACTAAAGTTTATTTTGCTATACCCCAAACAACCTCGTGGAATGGACATAGGTTAGTATTAGGCTAACTGCCCTCATGGGCCATTTTATGCCCAGCCAATTACCACATGTGAGAATCAAATCCTACACCTTGTGTCTGCAAGGTAAACACCTCAGTTCTTATACCAACCTCCTAGCTATATCATGTTTATAGGCAAATACTAAGCTAGCTGCCCTTGTGGGCCATTTTAAGCCTAGCCAATTTCCCTTTAGTGAGACTCAAACCCACTACCCTTTTTTGTGAGGTAAACACCACAACCATTATACCAACTTCCCAACCCAACATGCTTGTATGATTTTCTTTATGAGCTTAGCCTTCATTTTCCCACAATACACTTTGAAGAAATTATACTGTCCTTCCCTTTTATGCATGATATGGTATGTTGAGACTTGAAATGCCAAGTCTCAAAATGTGAACATCGATTGGCCAAAAATCCAGAATTACATAAAATAAGTCTGAGATTGCCTTTTCCTAGAATATTCTCTTTTCTCTGAGGTATGGTGATCTCAGTGTTGGTATATGTATGTCTGGGATTCAATTGGATTGATAGTGCAAAGGCTTACTCACCTGCAAAATGGGAGTTTAAAGGAGAAGAGAGAGGCTTGGTGTTCGCTCTTCTGCATTTTCAGTCTTTTTTGTGTATGTTTCTGGACTAGCAGTGCAAGCCTCTGACATTTCAATATGGAGACACACAGTCATGTTTCTATTTCCTGTGAATGGCAGCCCTCAGAATTATTGCTTATGTTCAGAATCTTTGGTTATATTGTTACTAATTTTATTTTATCTCATGTGGATTTTTGTTTCCAGCAATTATACCAATGGTTGAAAGAGAAAGACAGTTACTTATCTCATGCTAAACCATGACAAAATGCGCCATTCTGTTTCAAATATTTAAAAACAATGAAATTCTATGGGACTGCATAAAGAAACCCCTACTAAAGGAAATGTTGTGCCCAGTCAACATTTCTAAGTGCATGATGGCCCTGCTGTCATCTGTCTTTAGTCATCTTGCTTAGAATAGTTTGCATAGTTCTGTAGACCTCATTAATGGAAGGTCATATGCCACATAACATTAGCATGGAGGATGGTAACAAAATGCTGAATGGTCTGTATCAGAAAACATATAAAGATGGACTTCTAGAGGTTAGCATTTGCACAGTTTAAGAAAGGAGTCAGAGGACAGACATGACAGAATGTTTTTAAGTATCTCTGGGGTAGCAAAAGAGCCTGTATGGCTACCAACTTTAAAAACAGTTATAAGAAAACAAAAACAAAAAAAAAAAAAAAAAAACCACACAATATGAATAATCAGTTAGGCCCAGTAAAAAAAGTACAGTTTTGTACCTACCATAAATGTAGATGTTCGAGGATCCACATTGCTGCAGTCCTAACTATTGGGTAGTCCGCTGTCCCAGTCGGCCCGAATACCAAAGTATATGGCTGACGTCGGTCAAGGCGCATTAGACTGACGTCAGTACGTCAGGGTACTAATGCGCATGACCGACGTCATATCCTCAGTCTTTTCTTGCCGCAGATGTCAGAAGACCCTAAAAAGACAAGGCCAAAACCAAAAACTCCAAACATTCCTGCACCAAAAATATGTACAATATATACAAAATTACCAGAGTATAACCTCACCTACACAACCACCCCTAAACACAGAGGGACGGAGGGAGCAGCAATGTGGATCCTCGAACATCTACATTTATGGTAGGTACAAAACTGTACTATGTTCTTCATTCCACATTGCTGCAGTCCTAACTATTGGGTAGAATCCCAAAGCAGAGGTAAGGGAGGCTGGCAAATCACAAGGAAGCAGGAGCTGACAACATGCCTTGCAAAATAGCTGTGGCAAAACCAGCCCTAGATTTAGAGTAGAGAGGAAGGTGATAATGCTTAGAGAAAGTATGCACTGAACTCCAAGTAGCTGCCTCCAAAATATCCTTAGTTGCCACCCCCCTTAGAAATGCTGTTGAAGTGGCAGTAGCCCTAGTGGAATGAGGCCTAATCCCAGCTGGAATCTCCTTGCCATGATGGGAATAACAAAATGCAATGCAAAACCCAATCCACTTAGAAATAGTTTGTTTTGACACAGGCTTGCCCTGAGAACTCAAAGCAAAAGAAACAAACAACTGCTGAGACTGTCTAAAATCCTTAGTCCTGCTTAAATAATAACGCAATTGCCTGTGTACATCTAAAGTGTGCAAAATCTTTTCCCCTTTATTTTGGGGATCTGCATAAAAAGTAGGCAAATGAATAGTTTGGTTTAAAGCCACACTAGAAACCACCTTAGGCATAAAGGAAGGATTAGTGCGTAATGATACCTATCCTTATGAAAAATCAAAAAAGGCTCTAGCGCCATAAGGGCCTGCAATTCAGAAACTCTTCTTGCAGAAGTAATGGCCAACAAAAAAGCAGTCTTCCATGACAAGTATTTCAATTCAGCAGTAGCCGCAGGCTCAAAAGGTTGTAGAGTAAGTTTCTCCAACACAAAATTGAGATCCCAAGCAGGAGTAGGAGCTCTACGTGGGGGTCTTATATTCTTTGCCCCTCTAAGAAATTGCTTGAACAAAGGATGCGAAAACAATGGTGGGTCACAATCATAGTGAGCTGAAATTGCTGCAGCATGAATCTTAATGGAAGAGAAAGACAAACCTTTGTCCAATAACTCAGTAAGATATTGAAGAGCCACACTCAAATTAGGCTCAGAAATCTCCAAATTGTTTGCTGCACTCCAAAATAAAAATCTCTTCCATTTTCTGCGTACACTTTCCTTGTACTAGGTCTTCTGGCTTCCATAATCACATTTAAAACTTGTTGAGGAAGTTGAGACCTGCTGTGTTTCAAAACAGAATATGCCAGGCTGTTAGATGAAGAGAGTGAAGCTTGACATTGAGCAGGTGACCTTCCCTCTGAGACAACAGGTGTGGAATCAAAGGTAAAGGCCATGGAGGCTTCCTTACCAGACTCCTCAGTAATGGGTACCAGTGTTGCCGAGGCCAATCTGGAGCTATTAAAATCATCCTTGGCTTGTCTTGTCTGACCTTCAGGAGCACCTTTGGGAGAAGAGGCAAAGGTGGAAAGGCATACACATGAAGATTTTTCCAACTGAAAGAAAGAGCATCCACTTTCCAAGCTGTGTGATGAAACCTCTTTGTGCAAAACTTTGACAGCTGGTGGTTTAGTGGAGAAGCGAACAGATCTATGTCTGGAGTTCCCCATGACACTGTCAATTTTCGAAATACATGAAGATCCAGTTTCCACTCGTGGGGATCCATGATTTGTCTGCTTAACACATCTGCTAAGGAGTTCTGTGCTCCCGGCAGAAACCTTGCCTGAAGAGTTAGTTGCAAGCTGAGCGCAGTCTCCCATAAAATCATTTCTTGCCTGCACAACGGGTAAGAATGTGTTCCCCCTTGTTTGTTGATGTAGCACATGACAGTTGTGTTGTCTGTTAGAATCAACACCTGCCCTGGAAGAAGTAACTCCTTGAAAGCCATTAATGCAAACTGGACTGCTAACATCTCTTTCATGTTGATATGTAGATGCTGTAGTCTGGCAGGCCACTTGTCTTGTATCCACTTTCCATTTAGATGAGCTCCCCAAGCAATGTCTGAGGCATCTGTCGTTAGAATCTGACTCGCCTCTGGCCGGGTCACAGAGAGTCCCTTGTTTAGGTGACATTCCTGAGCCCACCACAAAAATTCCTTTTGAATGCAAGGTATTATTTGAATGACAGTGTCCAAATCCTGGCAGTGCTGTGTCCATACATTTTGAGATACCATTGCAGCTTCCTCATATGCAGTTTGGCATTGGGAAGCACCAGAATACAAGATGCCATGAACCCTAAGGCTTGAAGGACTGTCCTTGCAGTCAGCCGGACTGAAGAGATAGTTGATGGAAGTAACTGGAAAGATTCTTTTGTTTGTCCGGGGTTAAAAGGCCATCTGGGCTGCTGTATTCAGTCTCACACCCAGAAAGCACATGTCTTGAGAGGGTACTAGACTGGACTTTATTTCGTTCACAGAATACCCTAGGCATCTTAGCACTGCTATCACAAATTCCAAATGCTGTAAAGGTCTTCCTTTTCTTGAGCCAGAATCAGGCAGTCGTCCAAGTAAGGATATATTTGAATTCCTTTTAGCCTGAAGTAAGCTATCACTGGAGCCAGAACCTTTGTGAATACTCTGGGCAGTAGATAAGCCAAAGGGCAATGCAGAGAACTGATAATGAGAATTTCCAGCTCGGCAGATACTTCCTGCAACTTAGTCTGATAGGCACATGAAGGTAAGCTTCCTTGAGATCTAAAGTTACCATCCAGTGATCTTTGCCCAGCAGAGGTAAAAGCTGTTGTAACGTCAACATTTTGAACTTGGGAATGTCCAGATAAGTGTTGAGGAGAGATAAATCCAAAATTGGTCTCCACGTGTTCCCCTTCTTGGTACTAGGAACAGGCGAGAATAAAATCCTAGGCCCCTTTCTGGCACAGGAACTGGCTGAATGGCCCCTATTTGGAGCAACAGAGAAATTTGCTTGTGAGCCTCTTTTCTTTGTAGAGGAGGAATGTCCATGCCTTTGAAAGGAGGCAAGGTATGGAAGTAAAACCTGTAACCGTGGTGAATGATATCCAAAACCCATTTGTCTTGGGTAATTAAATCCCAATTTTCTTTGAAAAGAGCCAGCCTTCCTCCCAAAGGTGCTGCCAGGCGAGAATGTACTGGCAGCTGAAAAGGTAGGTCATTGGGTCTGTTTACGAAAGGACTGACCCCTGCCCTCACCAGAAGACTGAGCAGGTGAACTCCCTGTTCTAGGCCTAAAAGAACCTTGAGCCCTGCCCTACCACGTCTAGACCTACCCCTAGACTGGGAATCATAAGCAGGATATGTCCATCCCTTAGTAGGCCAATTTCTACTAAACTTGGAGGCTGAACCTGCGAAAAATCCTTAACAGTTTGCATAGACTTAGCCTTGTCCTCCATTTTCTTTAAAACTGCTTCCACAGGCGAACCAAACAACACATCAGACTGTAAAGGAGCATCCAAAATCCTTGTTTTAACATGCTCAGCTAAATTCTGATCCCTCAACCAGGCGTGCCTCGAAGAACAGAACCAGTGGCAGCCACCCTCGAGGAGGCCTGCACAGCATCAAAACCACACTGCAAGGAATGCTTACCCACCTGTTCAGACACATGAACTAAATCCTGCAACTCTTTACACTCAATACCTTCTGCCAGAGCATCCACCTTAGACTTCAATTGTGAAAGGAGATAATTCTGATATTTTAACATGTGAAACTGACAATTCAACGCCCTCATGGCTAAAGTGGAAGAAGTATACACTTTCTTTCCCCATCTATCCAAAGCCCTTGCCTCTTTATCAGGAGGAACAGGATTTTTAACAACAGAAGCCTTCACACCTTTAGGCCCCTGAGAGACAGTTTCGGGTCTGCCCTAGGACTCTTAAAAAGATACTTATGAGCTTCAGGCACCCTATAGTACCTATCCGGTTTAACTGGGGCAGGAGGCAAAGAGTCAGGATTCAGGGAAGCCTCTGCAAAAACATCTTCCACCACATTCAGAACAGGAGGTATAGCTAAAGGCCTATGCTGGGGTAAAAACAAGAATTCCCTAAGCCTCTTCCTGGAATCAGAGAAATCTTGACCTTCCCATTTAAAATGCTCCCTCATGGAATGCAGAGTCTCTGAAAAAGAAAAATCCTCAGGAGGAGAAGCGGAAGGAGTAGAATCATCCACATCAGAATCAGAATAAGGAGGATACTCCTGCAAGTCTTCAGCCGAAGACTCAGAAGCCTCCGAACATTGCTCAAAACTCTCAAACTCAGGTTCCACCCTAGGCCTCTTATCAGGAGGGGGCAGAGAACCTCTAATCATAGTAATCAAATCCTCTGCCATTTTAAGCATATGTTTCTTAGGCAAAGACCCTGAAGCACTAGGAGATACCCCCACTGAAGCTAAACTAGGCCTGCCTCTCAAAGAAGCCTTGGAAACAGAAGGGGAGGCTCTAACCACCTTAGGAAGAGAGGGAAGAACAGCCACCTGAGAAGCCCCTTCAGCCTGGCCTACTTCCTGAGAGGACACATCCTGTAACAGTAAAGTCTCTCCCTGAGACTCCAAAGAAACTCCTGGCAGAACCTCCGGCTCCACTGAGCCTTCTAAAGAACCGCCGTCCGGGACTGTCGGTTCTTCCACTCTAGGCTTTGCTCCTTTGTCCTTGCGCTTTTGGCGAAGCGGCGGAGCATCCGGCGGCATTTTATAATTACAACGCTTCCCAAACACTAACCTGGCACAGTCTAACCTTCTCTTAATAGTGCGTTTGTTAAATCTAGCACAAGAGCGGCATCCAACAACGTCGTGCTCAGGCCCTAAACAAGGTATACACAAAGTATGGTAATCCCTATGAGGTATCTGTTTCCCACAAGAAATACAGTTATTCACTTTTCTGACATCCGGTTAAATACTGAGGCAAGAAAAAACAAAATATTCCCAACGGGTACTTAGCCAACTTCGATTCGGTCTGAAACTCTGACTTCAGAAACTTTCAGAACGCCAACCTGCACTCGCAAAACTGCTTCTGCATCGGACCATGCGGCAAAAAAGACTGAGGATATGACGTCGGTCATGCGCATTAGTACCCTGACGTACTGGCGTCAGTCTAATGCGCCTTGACCGACGTCAGCCATATACTTTGGTATTCGGGCCGACTGGGACAGCGGACTACCCAATAGTTAGGACTGCAGCAATGTGGAATGAAGAACATCAGGCATCAAATGGACTTTAGGTGTTATTTTATGGAAAATTTGGCAGATATTTGGAACAACCTGCTTAAAAAAGCAGGAAAGTCAAAACAGTAACATAACAGAAAAATTTGCCTGGCAGATGTAATGTAATTATATTTGTAGTACAAAAAAGAAAAAAATCTACTGGTCTGTAGGATATACAGGTAATGGAGTAGATATATGATAGGACAGGCTGGATGGTCAAAGTCCTCATGTGGTATCAGAATCTGTATTTCTACATATTTATGTGTCCATCTGCCATCTGTCTTTCAATTTAACCAACATCCATCATCCACCTATCTAACATCCATCCATCCATCCATCTATAATTCATGCCTCCATCCACCATCCATACATAATGCATTCCTCCATCCACCTATGCAGTCAGCAAGCCATCATCCATGCTTCCATCCACCATTCATACATAATCCATCTTTCCATCTATCCATCCCTCATTTATCCATCTATCCAGTTACACATTTATCTCCTCCTATCATCCATTAGGCCTTCCATTGCTCCATCATCTTTTCATCTATCCAGTCATAAATCTACCACCAATCTATCATGTCATTCATCAGTCCTTCCTTCCATTCATCCATCCATCTATCCATCCATCCGTCTCTATATTCAGTCACACATACATCATCTATCCATCATTCATCGTGTAACCATCCATCCATTCATCCATCCATGGGACTGCCAACTGGGCCAGAACTTGCAAGCAGACTCAGCCTTTCCTCATGAAAAATGTCATCCAGTTTTCTCACCCAGTAGCACAGTATGACTGCATTATTTATCTTCAAGCAATTATCTGTTGTATTAGTTACATTAAATCTAAATGGCGAATCTAATATGTTAATATTGCCATTACTTTGTAATTTTACTTACCTGCAGTGTATTGCTACTTTCTTTTAAATATTATATCATACCCACTCCATTTTATGCATTGAACTAGATTGTAGGTATCTGAGTTCTTTACAATGCCTTACATATTAATATTAATGTGTAATGTACTTTCACAATGTATGGTTTGGTTTATGGTTAAGAAAAGCTGATACAGACTAGCCCCTTACTTGTTCACTTTATTTAAATAAAGATAAGTAGCTATATATGTGTGTGGGTGTTGGTCTGGGTGTATGTGTGTGTCTGCGTGCACGTTTATGTGAATCTGACAACACGTGGAAACAGGTGAAGCAGCAGGCAGCAATGCAGGCTTAATCCTGTCACAGGTAATGAGGAGAAAAGAATTAGAAAAAATGCTGATACCATGCAAAGCATTAGAGAAAGAAAAACAAAAACACCAGCAGGATATGTATCCATTCAGTCTTATCTAAAGTAAGATTGTACTTTTAACCTTGATGTTTTTGCCAGTGACTAACAGTTATAGCACAATGAATACGTCCTCACAGAAAAAAGTTATAAATGATGGCGTTAAGGGTTGAATAATGAAGGTGCTCTTAATGATTATTTTGGGACCTTTATTTTGGGGACTGTGCAACAATCATCTTGGTGTGCTTTTATTCATTTTACTGTTGAAGAGATACTGTGCCAGCAGGAAGTTAAGCCACACTCATCTTGTTCAAAGCTGCAAGAAATTAGGTTACACACAATAACTATTGCAGAGGATGTGATTAATGAGTTGTCAAGCCCCCCAGCTGCTCAGCCCCCGCCCCCTAGCTTTGCTGCAGGTTACAGACTGCTGGGGGCTGGGAGAGCTATGCACCATGGGTAATCCCAGGGGAACTAAGTGCAGGTGATGTAGTTCTTTCACAGTTTTCTCCTTGAATTCTGAGTAACACTACTAATGCACTGAGCTTTGAATACATAATACAAAACATTCATTTTTGCCTTGGTCAGATAACTGGAATGATAAAACGATGAGCCTACCTTTAAATTTGTGCATAAATACATTATAAAGTGACTACTAAAGCTGCACGCTGGTTAGTTGCCCTGTCTACAGATATTATATTGGTCACAATGGGTTCTCTTTTTTTCTCTTTGTACACTATGATTCACTGAGAAGGAGGGATGCAATATCTGTTTTTTTTGACAAACTTATTTTATACTGCATGTTACACTGACAAGTCATTTTAATACTTCACTTTATTGCTCAGTGGAGTTTTGCAACTTAAGACTGCTTTCACAAACATTGCACTATACCTTTCAGGTACAGCACAGTAAAAGCACAGTGTTGCATTTTTAGACAGTTGTTACACTTACAAACTCATATGTAACTCCAGACTAAAGGTTGATGCTCACAGCAAGTACAGTTGCCTTCTGTAACTACAGTACTTTTTTTCTTATTTTATGTAACCAATACAGTATCACTGTTGCTGTGCTACACTCCTCCATTAACATTTGTGATACTGTGGTACACTCTTCCATTAACACTTGTGACACTGTGGAACACTACCCCATTAACACTTGTGACACTGTGGTACACTCCTCCATTAACACTTATGACACTGTGGTACACTGCTCCATTAACACTTGTGTCACTGTGGTACACTACTCCATTAACACTTGTGACACTGTGGTACTCTACTTCATTAACACTTGTGACACTGTGGTACACTGCTTCATTAACACTTGTGACACTGTGGTACACTGCTTCATTAACACTTGTGTCACTGTGGTACACTACTCCATTAAAACTTGTTTCACAGTGGTACACTACTCCATTAACACTTGTGACACTGTGGTACAATACTCCAAAAACACTTGTGTCACAGTGGTACACTACTCCATTAAAACTTGTGTCACTGTGGTGCACTGCTCCATTAACACTTGTGTCACAGTGGTATACCTCAGTTTTCCCCTCTTTATGTACATAACCTTAACAATATTATTCCATTCTGAATTGCACATACCTGAAATTATTGACAGCTACCAAGACAGGTGGCCTTAGATCTCCTGTAGACAAAATTACCTGGAGATATCTGTTCCATTACTTTGAATGTACCGTCAAACACTGTATTGGAATCTTGTCTTCCAAGTCACCCCTAAAGGAAAAGACCACTCATTTAGTGGGCTTCATGATGCTGCAATACATAAATAAAACAGTTTTCAACAATTTAATTAGAAAAGAAAAACAGTCTGCCTTGAAGTATACGTTACAGTTTCGAAAAACAAAAAGACAGCTTGGAAACACCAAAGCAAATTCTCTCTCAGTTTAATTCTCTCTCAGTTTAATGAAGCGCTTTTCGTCTTGCACATGTGGCAAGACTTCATCAGAAACTGAACAAACTTCAACACAAGCAATATATACACACCATTTTTGCCACATGACACTTCTAATTAAAATCTTGTGTCTTAAAGGCACATCCACATTATTGCTACTTAAAACATTTTTTAAAAACAAATATGACTAACAATATTTTAGAACATCTCAACCCTTCCCTTGCTTCACAATTTTTACCTGTAATGGTGATAGAAATATATATACAAACATACATATACTAACAATACTATATCTCAAATTATTGTGTTGACTCTCAAAATATGGTATTACTTAGTTAACTAAGAAGTCAGAAACTTACATATCAGAGTCAAATGAAGTCAGATATCACAAATATGAATGCATTTTATAAAAATGCATACACACATTAACGTTTAAGATTTTTCAACTTCAATATACTGTTTAAAGATATTGTCTCATTCAAACCCGGGTAAAACATTGCCCCAATGCGTATTTGCCAACTTAACTCAAGTTGCTCAAGTAAAAGTGCAAGCGGGCCCCCCCGACTATCATCAACAACTGAATCAATTGCTTTGAACAAAATGAATGTTGTGGATAGGAAATAATGTGTCTAGCCAGTGCATTGTCTCTGTTAAGGGTCTTTATTTTATATAGATGTTCGTATACTCGTTCTTTTTACCTTCTATCCGTTTTACCTATGTAAAATGCTGCACAGCATTGACACTGAGCTACATAAACCACAAACTTGGGGAAAGCATAGATAAATATCTAAACAAGTCAGTAGTAATCCTGGTTTCTAACAACATTTTATATAAATGAGACTTTATTTTACTATATGCTTGATTTAACTCATTACGTGAAACCAACTGATATGTGGAACTTCGGACTATTTGGTCCATTTTATTGACATAGTCCTCCACATTCATAACAACAAGCCCCCTTCCCTTATCTGGGGCCATAATACGGACTGGGGCTTCTTGAATTAGTTGTAATAAGTACAGTTGTTCACTAGTAACATTAAGATAGATGGATAAATGAGGGATGTTTAAATATTTATCTATGCCTTCCCCAAGGATACCTGTTTTGTTTGGTATCTCTAAGTTACATAAAAATGTGAATAATCCACCTATGTGACCTTTGGTGGATGCTAGGGCAAGTATAACTTACCCTTGGGCAAAATGGGTAGACCAAAAGTTGAAGAAGTATGTAACTCAAGAGAAATATATATGTAAAGATTCTTGGTCGTTTTTGTCACAAATCAAGAATTTAGAATTCAATGCTGACTTCAATTTTTTAACAGTGGATGTGGTAGATTTATACTCTTCTATCCCCAGTGTGGAAGGCATCGAACGAGTCAGTGGTTACCTGAGAGCTAAAGCAGTAGCCTCTGATGAGGTGGCCTTAATAGAGGAAATGCTCGACATAATTTTGTATAATAATTTAATTTTATGTAATGATAAGTTATATGTTCAAAAGACCAGTGTAGCTATGGGGTCACCCTGTGGGGCAAGTTATGCCAATTTGGTAATGGCCTCATGGGAACAAGAATTTATCTTTGGTAAACAAGAAGTGAAACAGTACATCCAGTTCTACACACGGTTTTTGGACGATATTTTTATAATTTTTGAAGGAAATAAGGAAGCAGCTAGTAAACTAGTAGATTATCTTAACAACACTACAGATTTCCTTTCCTTTACTTATGTATTTGGAATGACCAGGATTTCATACTTGGATGTGGATCTTAGTAAAGATATAGAAAGGAACGCATATGTAGCAAAAATTTATAGAAAGACCACATATTCAAACTCCTTATTACATTTTAGCAGTTGCCATCCATGGCACCAAAAGAAATCAGTGGTGAAGGGCCAACTCGTGAGAGCTGCCCGTATGGTCACGTTGGACCAGGATTTCATGGATAAATATAATAACTTGAGGTCAATGTTTGTTAGGAGAGGTTACCCAGTGGACTTTTTTGAGTGTCTACTAGAAGAAGTAAAATATAAGCGAGAACAGGGGTTGTATAAACCCATTTTGTCCATAGGTTTACAAAGTGTTATAATAAGTGACAGAGAATTACAACAAAAAGAAGTATGGAATTTAAGTTTAATAACATCCTATAGTAGTAATGCAAGGGAAATAATGTTAATTTTGAACAAAAATTGGGAAATAATTAGGAGAGATCCTCACCTTTCTTACAAGGTTAAAAGCAAACCCGGATTATTTACAAGAGGGGGACTAATTTAAAGGAATTATTACAACATAAAAAAACACTCCACAGTGGAAGTGTGGCATGCACAAATGCCAAATGTGTAACTACTGTAAATACATGAGTACAGGACAAGACATTGAAGTTAAAAATATTAGTTTTAAAATTAAATTGAAGTACACTTGTCAGTCCAAGTTTGTGGTTTATGTAGCTCAGTGTCAATGCTGTGCAGCGTTTTACATAGGTAAAATGGATAGAAGGTTAAAAGAACGAGTATACGAACATCTATATAAAATAAAGACCCTTAACAGAGACAATGCACTGGCTAGATACATTATTTCCTATCCACAACATTCATTTTTGTTCAAAGCAATTGATTCAGTTGTTGATGATAGTCGGGGGGAGGGCGCTTACACTTTTACTTGAGCAACTTGAGTTAAGTTGGCAAATACGCACTGGGGCAATGTTTTACCTGGGCTTGAATGAGACAATATCTTTAAACAGTATACTGAAGTTGAAAAATTTTAAACGTTAATGTGTGTATGCATTTTTATAAAATGCGTTCATATTTGTGATATCTGACTTCATTTGACTCTGATATGTAAGTTTCTGACTTCTTAGTTAACTAAGTAATACCATATTTTGAGAGTCAACACAATAATTTGAGATATAGTATTGTTAGTATATGTATGTTTGTATATATATTTCTATCACCATTACAGGTAAAAATTGTGAAGCAAGGGAAAGGTTGAGATGTTCTAAAATATTGTTAGTCATATTTGTTTTTAAAAAATGTTTTAAGTAGCAATAATGTGGATGTGCCTTTAAGACACAAGATTTTAATTAGAAGTGTCATGTGACAAAAAGGGTGTGTATATATTGCTTGTGTTGAAGTTTGTTCAGTTTCTGATGAAGTCTTGCCACATGTGCAAGACGAAAAGCGCTTCATTAAACTGAGAGAGAATTAAACTGAGAGAGAATTTGCTTTGGTGTTTCCAAGCTGTCTTTTTGTTTTTCGCTAGTTTGTCTTACTTTGGTTCCTGTCTGTTGGAATACATTACAGTTTCGCTTCACCTGCGGTATGGCTTCAGTATTGTAAACTCATTAGCAATGATGTTTTATCAAATTCTATATAGCCATTCTGTAAACACTGGTTGTTCACCATACACATCACCATCAGCGGGTCACATTGCAATGCAACATGCTGGCTCAGTAGTTAAAATTTCTACCATAGGGCTTCACAGTCTAACGTTCCGTCCTGTGCTCCACTCATCATCTGCAGAGTATGCATGTTTCTGCTATATCTGTGTAAGTTTTTGTTGATTATTCCTGTTTCATTCCACAACTCTAAAACATGGTGGCTGAAGTCGACCTCTAAGCTGTTCGTATAGACATTTACCATCGAGTTTGTTGCCAAGGTATGAAAGTTAAAGTCTTGTAATTTGAACTCCCATGGAATACTTAAGTTTTATCTCCTCTGATGCTGACTGTTTCTTGGGCATGTTATGGGGCCCATGGTACATGCACTATGCTTCACCAATATCATAACTCCAAGGCTTCAGTTTTCTTCCTATCTTGTTCTTCATTGTTCAGCTTTGCAAAGCCATAGCATGGGGCAATGAGGGCAGCAGTCCCAGGGATAAGGTGTTATGGGCATGACTGGTAATGTAGAAATGGTGCTGATTAATCCCTCCAGGTAGTAGTAGCAAGCATTTAAATGATTGCAGGTGTTTAAATGATAGTGTTTTTGCATTACAAATTGTTGAAAGTGGGTAGTTTAGCTCTTTGCTACAGTTTGGCAAATGTGCTTGACACAATTGAGCAAACAGATATTATATAGATACTTGATTTGCTTGAAGACCTTTTATTTTGACAGCCAGTGAAGTATCCAGCTTGCATTTGGCAGTCAGCACACAGTTAAGGCTATGAACTGTTAAAAGCTACTCGTTATATTCCAGAGTTTGATTCCCACGGTCTTTATTTTCCTGCTGTGAGATTCCGACCAAGACACTTAACCGGACTTTTATTTGAAAGCTCTGTAACTGAGCAGGTCAGTTTACCAGGCAGAGATCAGGGACAGTGTTAAACTGGGATAGGCTTCTCAACAGTCTCCAAGACTGCATGCCTAGTAACTACCTATGAGCCTTGTTGTTACAAGGATCATGAAGAAAAACATAATGGAGTTCACAGAATATGTGCCTGAGGCTGGTATGAATATAGCCTTGAGTGATATTTATTTCAACTGGCTTAGCTTTTCATGTCATTCAGAGGGGGTACGTATATATCTGCCTGGAAGGAAATGGTGAACATTCTTTAATGCTTTGCCAGGGATGGCTTGCCCCCTCCCTCCCCGTGCCTCTCCAATGGCTTTTGTATGTTGACTTAAACCTATCCACCCCCATAGTGCCTTCTTTAAGCACTGTCAGTCTTCTAAAGCTTCCAACATAACTAATCAAGATCCACCATTGGGGTATTGCTGCTTGATGTGAGAAGCCTTAACAAACACTCCACTACCTAGAAGCACACCTTACTCTTGAAAACATTGATATATGTATAATTATGGAGACATGGTTTAAGAGCCGGGGAAAGTATTCCATCAGTGTAGGGTTTTAATACCTACCATTCTCAGAAGTCCACCACATTTGACAATGGCGCTAAAAGGCAGCAGTGTCTCTATATTCATAAAACATTGTCTTATGTCCAGACTTGGTAGACAAGAAGATGACCTGGAATTTTCCCACATCCAACTTACTACAAATAAAATCCCTTATCATATCATATCATAGGTAAATGCAGGACCCCTTCTATGTCCTTCTATGTCCTCCTCAGCCCATACCTCCTACTAACAAGTATAGAGTCCCCATGTATTAAACCAAACACTAATCTCCTAAGAGACTTCAGCTACCTGCCATTAACTGGGAGACTTACACATTTTCTAATGTGTATGCCCAGAGATTTCTAGACTTCAATACAAACTCTCTGGACCAATTAGTCTGTATACCAACCAGAGGAACACAATTCTAGCCATGGTCCTTCCCAGGATGAGAGACCTTTGCTTATCACCAACTGTAAATTCCTCCCTGGTCAAATCTGATCACAAATCAGTGACCTTCACTATAAGACTAAAGCCTGAAGTATCCTCCAATATCTCAAATTTCAGTGACTATGCAAAGGTTAACATACTGAGTCAAAGTGATGACCTGGCTAAACTCAAAATCCCCATACCTCATGATGATTCCTTTTCTTATGTGGAATCCTCTGCTGCCAAATTCTATGCTCATGTGAACAGCTACATAGATGCATCTATTTCCCCTTAGAAATAAATACAATGAAAATTTCAAAAATAAATCCATATGGTGAAACCCTAATATAAGCAAGTTCTATAATAAATGGAAAAAAAATCATAGTATGCAAAAATAGATCTAACTCTCAAGGAGTCGAAAATGTTCTTGCTGAAGAAAACAAGGAACACTGAACCCTGACCTAATCAGCAGAAAACAGGTATGAGGTAAAAAATAGCCACCCAGCTAAAAGATAAGTACGAAATCTTCTGTAACTATGTCAAGGAACTCAGAAGCAATGCCCAGCACTGTGCATCATTAATAGTAAATGATAACACAGTCTCAGATCCAGAGGACCTCTCTCTCTCTCGTTTAATATTCTCAGATCACATTTCTGCATCTACAACTCATTCAGATATCCCAAGAACAAGTCCACGAGGTCCTGTCTAAGGCCAAGAACATTGCATCCATGGGACTGGGTAACAGTCCAGGCTGCCTTTTCAACAACTAGAAACATGAGTTGTCAGACCCCCTTTACAGACTGTTTCAAAAGGTCACAGAAGGAATGGTTGAGGGCAAATCAGTGCACACTGCATAACAAGACCGCACCAAGGCATGCAACACTATCCCACACTCACATGTCACAGATAAACACCCCCAACTAAATGTTACCCCCTGTGCAAGTCACTGAATAACAAACTGACTCACAAACAGAGCTCAGGGAGTAAGGTTTGGTGAGTCTACCTCCTGCAAAAGACCTATCACTAGCAGAGTACTCCAGAGTTCGGTCCTTGGTCTACTCATTTTTGGCATTTACTTTTTGGAGGTCAAAGTCATCCTAAATTTCCCAGAGAACAGGAAGATCCTACATGAAGACCTGTCCCAAACTAATAGTTGAATCAAAATCATGGAATAAAACTAAATGCCAAAAAAGTGTGTAATTATATCCTTCAGCAAGCTCGAGTCCCCTAGTAACTATCACAGTGACATCACACCCCTAACAGCTGACCCCATAGGTAGTGATCTGAGAACCTATGGTGACATTTAACTGTCCATCGATCACCGTGTAGCCACTATTGTAAGGCAGTCCTTTTACATCACACAGATTATATCCGTAGGTATGGCACTTAGGTGCAGGGACATAACTATTCCATTATAATCAGCACATATTAGACTAATCAATGTGTATAATGATCCTTTCAGTGTGTACCTGTCCAAACTTTTGTCACAATTCAAATGACCACAGCATATTCTTACTAAAATTATTAATGACCTAAATCATAAAAACTATGCAGATTGTCACAAAGGCTTGTCTCTCTTCTCAGTATCATACAAGATATAGCAAGGTGACCTCAGGCAGAATCTTAACGGACCGTATTCTGTCAGACCTATTACATATTTGAAAGTCCAATGCTATCATAAAGCCTCACTCAAAGGACCTGGATCTCTTTTACAAATTTAATAGAATATATTACAGGGATAGGTATACATCAGAGAAAATCTCTCTTTGTTGGAACCGTCTTCCACTCCACATAAAGCAAAGTACTTTTCTACCTCTATTCAAATGTAACTTGGACTAATGGATGGGTAACCTCATAATCCCCCCCTACTGGATGGGCAACCACAAATTCACCCCCAGTTTGGCATGGATAACAGAAACATGCGGTTACCTAAACATACCCCTGTTCAGTCCATATGTGTGTTATTTGTATTGCAAAATATAAGCATTAATAATTACCACAATGTAAGGCTAGGCTTCTTAGGATCCTCACAGATAAATAGCCTAGTAAGTATCTATGAACCTAGGAAATGATTATAGCTCTTTGCTACAAGTTAGCAAATGTGCTCCTTAGCCTGAAGACCTTTCTTGGCCCTCAGCTTCAAACAGCTGGATGTCTAATAGAGGTATTTCCTAATTCACAAAATGACTCTGCTGCAGCTATGATCTTTTGCTTCTCTATGTTATTACTGAGAATACCATTTATTCAGAGCTTCTGTGTGCCTGGCTTGCACACCTGTGACTACAAGAATTGGATTGCTTCTAAAACAATCTGAACCTGCAAAGCTAACATAAGTATTTTTTTGCACTTGCTGTATCTCGGTGCTGTTTAACACTTCTGTGCTGCATTTATTGATTTGATTGCATTTATCAATGTTTTCAGCCTGCACTTGCTAAAGAAATGCCATCCATTTCTTACTGTACTGCTCTTAAGTTGTTTTAACAGAATTCTGTTATTTCCTAACCTCCTCTCATACTACAAAAGCGGCTCTGAGTTTGCCAAAATGTTTCTAAGTTTTGTAAAATTTTGCGGTTATCCCTGCCTTGTATATAAGCAAACCTTTCAAGTTTAAAATCCTCTATAGGAAATGTTCTCCATAGTCTCCTATTGTTCACAGCTACTCAAAGAGCTCCCAGTTTGTACAGAGGGCAGTACTACTGCAGTTCATCTAATAGTATACTACTAATCACTCTCACTTAGGCCTTTAAGTGACTCTGACTAAGGATCTGGTATGATGGATAGGTGCTTCTGTGTCATCTCTGTTTCTGGCCTGGTGGATACCAGCATCCAGAGGCAGTGTAGTAACTGCCTCATGTTAGCTGACAACTATCTAATTTTAGATCAGACAACCACAGTGTGTGAGAGATGTAGATACACAATGCCATTGGTGGCAAAGCTCTCACGTTACACACAAAAAATGCAAACCAGGTTATTAGCATTACACCCAAAACACTCACTACCAGTGCTAAGAAAAAAACACATAGACCCACATGGGTGGAGGTACTCACTTGTAATCTACCCAAACCTCCAAGACCTCCTAAAAGCATCTCTCCAGTGGTCCTGCGCACATTCAAAAAAGACAGCACCTCACACAACACATAACCCTAAAAATCATAGTAGCTCTGCTTCCAAGCCCATAAGGCTACAAACAGCACAGCCAAACATTCTAATTATTGGGGATTCCATTGTAAGACATACTGATGCCCCCCTTACTTGGTTAAACAAAAAGAAGATCACAGTGAGCTGTCTGTATGGAGCCAGGATCCACTAGATCATGCATGCACTTAGTTCTTTAAACCACATGTACCAGTATGACATGCTCATAATCCATATGGGCTTGATCAAGCATGCACTTAGTATGACATGGTCATACTCCATATGGGCTTCATCAAGCATGCACTTAGCTCTTTAAACCACACGTACCAGTATGACATGGTCATAATCCATATGGGCTTGATCAGGCATGCACTTAGCTCTTTATACCACACGTACCAGTATGACATGGTCATAATCCATATGGGCTTGATCAAGCATGCACTTAGCTCTTTAAACCATACATACCAGTATGACATGGTCATACTCCATATGGGCTTGATCAAGCATGCACATAGCTCTTTAAACCACACGTACCAGTATGACACGCTCATAATCCATATGGGCTTGATCAAGCATGCACTTAGCTCTTTAAACCACACGTACCAGTATTACATGG
Source organism: Protopterus annectens (assembly GCF_019279795.1). Classification (NCBI taxonomy): domain Eukaryota; kingdom Metazoa; phylum Chordata; order Ceratodontiformes; family Protopteridae; genus Protopterus; species Protopterus annectens. Next base: position 519,530,606 of record NC_056748.1, on the reverse strand, counting down.
TCTTAATCCATATGGGCTTGATCAGGCATGCACTTAGCTCTTTAAACCACACGTACAGTATGACATGGTCATGATCTATATGGGCTTGATCAGGCATGCACTTAGCTGTTTATACCACATGCACCAGCATGACATGGTCATAATCCATATGGGCTTGATCAAGCATGCACTTAGCTCTTTATACCACACGTACCAGCATGACATGGTCATAATCCATATGGGCTTGAATGATCTAAGACATACTTCACTGGACTATATGAAGAGAGACATGATGGAGCACTCTGAATATGTGTCCTAGGTGGGTATGAAAATAGCCTTGAGTAGCATCCTACCTTCACCAGTGGTGATGCCAGAGTAGCACCAAAAAAACAATTGACTTTAACAATTGGCTTAGTTTCTGATGTCACAACGAGGCAATCCAATATCTGTCAGCCTGGGGAGACATACTTGACAAAGCACTATTCTTTACCAGAGATGCTTGAACTTATCACCACATAACTGCTGGATACTGGAAAAAACTTTATCTATCCCCACAGTGCCCTTTTTAAGCTGTATCAAGTTGTTAAACCCTCTAACATAATACAAATTAGAGACTTCATCTCCATTAAATGGATGGTGAAGAAAGATTGCAGGGTGATATGAACAGAGAAGGTGATCACAGCTTTAAGCCTACAATAACATTATTATGAGATAGTCCTGACCAAAAGGAAGACTTTATCTTCAATAAAAACAGCAAAATCCTTCAGAGTCAATCATCTGGTAAAGACTTGCAAGGCGCCACGAAGAAAGTCCACTCTTCTTCAGGAAAATGTCATCAGTGTTCATTAATGGCTGATGTACTGTCAGATGCAAGAGAGACAAAACATGGGCATGTTTGGTATCAGAACATGTTATGTCTTGTTTTGGTAAATTTGTAAGATTTTCTTTAAATCACTTGTTATTAGGGGGTGACCTGGAAGCAATGAATCATCAAAGGAAAACTGTTATAGATTAATATTTTAAATTCTGCTGATAAATAACCTTAAAACATGATCCTGGTTGCACTAAGGTTATAAAATACCATTCCTTATCTATTAAAGCTGGTAGTCCAGGTGTGCACTTGGATTGGTAGGGACAGTGAATACTATAACATGACAGCTGTCTTCTACCCAGGGCTCACAGATCATTCTTAGTGAAAAATGAAACTCTTTTTTTCAAACAAGGTAAATTAACTGTAAACTCACAGTATGCTTTGTACTATAGTCAATAAAAGTTAGGCCAACTAAAAAATAAACTTGGGAAGACATTCAATTTTTGAGGTAAAAAGCAGTCATGCAAATGAACTCACAAATCTGCAACCATTGCAAAGCTAATCACACTGTGCAATGTGAAAGAGAATAAATTAAGACTAATAAAATACTGCCATAGAAGGGACACCTTTATATAGTGGATATTGTTACTGGCATAGCTGGGACTTTGTGCAAAATATGAAAGCTCATGGTAAGCTCACACAAAAGACAACATCATTGCCTTCCGCTGTCTAAAGAAGGATTCCTCCATTTCTTCACAATAATGTTGACAACATGAACCCTCATCTTCAAATTGTTATACTTAGCCTTTTCTCTGAGCTACTTTCAACAAGACATGTTAACTAGAAATAGATCATTTCAGTAATTCACATCTAGCTCTTTGACCATATCCCTACAATACTATTAACCAAGAAGCTATAGTAATGACTTTCCTTTGTTTGGCACAAGAGCTTGGAATCTTCTTTCTTTCCCATTAGACCCATCGTCGGACTGTCTCATTTTATAAACTCAATGAATCAATATTGAACCAATTAAAAATGCTGGCATCTCTTTCAGGTAACGTAGTTCAGATCACATTTTATAGGAGAGCCTATCTATTTATATCATCTCTGAAGATGTCAGAAACGTTGGTGTCAAATCTGGTGGTCTGGTGGTTAAGTAAAAGAAAGGTAAAGTAAAGTAAAAGAAAGGAATACTTTTATGCCTCCATATTGTAGGTATTTTTTATCCCATTCATAAAAGCATTATGCCTACGTTTTGTGTATCCATGTATTCTGTTCTTGCTTTGCCCCCAAATTTTCATTATTAATGCTTTGTAACAAAGTCATAGCTTTAAGAGAACCATATGGTTCAGTCCTTCTACTTTAAAATATTGCAGGGTAGTGTGCTTCATATTTTAGCTATGTAGTTAAACAGGATTCAGCGGCTGTGCTAGTAGCTTTTGTAACCTGTAAAAGTAATTTACGGCTTGAGTGGAGGGTTTGGTTATGAGAGAGTGGGAGTATTAGACTTTGGAGAGCAGGTTTTTTTTATTTCTGATTGGTGCAAGATTTTATGTGCAAAAATAAGTTGGTTGCATAGAAGGAGGGTGAGAAGTTCAAGCCAATTCAGTTGTTTCAAGACTGAACAATGATGAGACATAAAAGGAGAGTCAGTGGCAAATCTCCCTATTTTATATTAGCAAGAGTCTAGTTTGGCCATTGCAGACTTTCTGATGTTTGTGAGAATTGGTGAGGCATACAGGAGGATGGATATGAAGCATGTTTGTGCAATAGTAGCCTTGGCTTGCTTAGTGAAGAATTGTTTATTTTTATATAGTACTCGTAGTTTTTTTATGCACCTTTTTATGGTTTGTGAGATATGGTTGTCCAATTTCATGTTGCAGTCAATTTCAATACCAAGAAGTTTAGTGTGAAAAACAGGAGAGATGGTGGTTTTCTTCATGGACTTGATTTTGAAAGGGGGGTTCAAAGAAGAGGATCTTGCTGGATGGAACAGGAGACATTTAGTCTTGTTAGGGTTTAGAATTAGTTTGGAGTTTGTGAGTCATGTTTCTACTGATAGAAAGGAATCTTTAGTGTGGAGCTCTTGTAGGGATGATGCAGCACATATTATGATGGAGTCATCTGCATACTGGATAACTGAAGTGTGTAGAAAAGATGTATGAAGCTTGTTAGTATAAAGTGAGAATTGCAGCGGACCTAGTATTGAGTCATGGGGACCCCTAATGTAACTTGGAGGACAGGAGAGAGATAAGTGTGCCATTGGACAGCCTGTTGTCTACCTGACAAATAGCTCTTGAACCAGGTGATACAGGATTGACTGAGATTGAAGTCAGAAAGAATTTGAACTAGTTTATTATGTGAGACCATGTTACAAACCTTGGAGAGGTCTAAAAAGATGGCAGATACAAATTTCCCATTGTTTCTATTGTGGTTCACTGTATTGTGGAAGGACATTAGGGCAGTGGTGGTGCTGTATGAGGGATGAAAGCTATGTTGGGTGTTTAATATAAAATTGTGTGTGTATATAAGTGATGTGTGCTTTGTTTGTGTACACATCTTTTTAAGATTTTGGATAGAGGGGATAGTATGGCTATAAGTCAGTACTTAGTACATTCTGTAGAATTTCCCCCTTTATGTAGTGATAGAATATGGGGGATTTTCCAAATTTCTGGGACAGTATTTTCAAACATTGATTTTCTGACAAGGATGGCTACAGGGTATGCTATTACTCTGGTACCTATTTTCAGAAATTCAGCTATAAGTTTGTCTTCAGCAAGGGTTGTAGGTTTTAGTTTACAAAGCAGTTTTTTTATGATGTTGATGGGGACTGGTTGGAATGTGAAAGTGTTGTTATTGTTATTTGTTTGGGTGTTGTGGAGGGGGGGGACTGTAGGACATTTTAGGTGGAGTAGAGGAGGGAGAGGAATTTTAGGAATTATTTGATTTGGGTGGGTCTGTGGAGGGGGTGTTCTGGATGTTTGAAAGGGGAAGGATGGTTTCTTTATTGAATTGTGCAGCTATACTATCTATAGTATTGTTGGTAGATGGGGCAGGTGTGGTGGATTTTCCTGGGAGGAGGATATTATTAATGGCAGCCTAAAACTTTTGAAGGTTGTTTTGGTGCTTTAGTTGTATTTTGTGATAGTGACTGGATTCATCTGATTTTTTTTTGCTTTATTATAGGGCTTTGCCTGGCTGCTTGCTTGATTTTATGCTACTGGACCCAGGTCTTGTCTTTAGTTATCGTTATTGTCCTAGTTTCTTTACTTAACCAAGGGGCAACCTTTGATTTGATTCTAAAGGTTCTCTAAATGTGGAGTTAAATAAATTAACTACTTCCTCTAGGGAAGAGGTTGAGGGGTGCCCAGTTAGTGCAGATAAGAAATTGGTGGGGTTAAAGGTTTTCTTGTTTCTTATCAGGTGGTAAGTTATTGGCTTTTTATGATGCAACCAATGCCTTATTAAGGTTGACGATCGCTCAGGCTGTCTCGGAGACAGACAGACTGGAGGGGAGGGGAGGTCAATTAATTAGTATCCAGTTAAGGACTAATTGTTTTTTGGTCAATTTGTCTATTCTTGTAGGTGTTTGTATGATTTGATTAAATCCACAGAGGTTGATGCAATTTGTGAGTACTGTGAGGTGCATGTGTGCCAGTCAATATTAAAATCATCCATGATGATAGTTTCTTGTGATATTGAGTTGGAGGTCCAGTGCAGTATGTTTTCTAGGGTGTTTACATTATTTCCAGGAGGGTATAACATCCAATTATGTATAAGCATTTGGGGGGTTTGATTTCTAGTTTGGTAAATAGTACTTCTGCATTGTCAAAGCTGGGAATGACCAGATCAAGGGTCTCTCATTTGAGGTGGTTTTTAAATAAAATTGCTGCTCCACCTCTCCTTTTGGCTATTCTGTTCTGAAAGATATTGTGTCCGGAAGGAAAAAACTGATTGTTACTGTTGTCTGGTTTTAGTCATATTTTGGTTAGAATAACTATGGAAAGTACATGGAAATGTTAGGATGAAAGTAATGTACCTTATTTATAATGCCCCTAACATTTATGTTGAGAAGTAGTAGGCTAATAGGCGTTAATAGGCGGCTGGTACCAGGTTGAAGAGTAGGGCTGGTGTTGACTTGATGTATAACGGGTCCTGGGTTGGGGTGGATGTCTCCAGAGAGTTGTAATTGCAGCTTAGGAGTTTGAGTAATTTAGTTAAGATTTTGATATGTTTTTGACAGAATTGTGATTTTGGATTTGGTGAGAGGGGCTTGTTTGTGAGATAACCTATGTAACTGGTATTGTTTAGGTTAGGAGCTGCAGTAATTGTAAGAGGTGATAGTTGGTGTGGTAATGATCTTGTATGTAGGGAGCTGTGATTTAAGTAGTGTAGATTAGTATGATAGGAAGTGAGATAGGATCAGAAAGTTAGTAGTGTGATGGTGAAAGTATGGAAGGTGAGATTGTGAATATGTCTGGTAATGAGGGGTGACATTTCAGTTGACAAGTGTAATGCTTGTTTAGGATCAAATTAGAGAGTGGTGTATTAGAAGAGTTAAGTGGTGTCTTGAGGTAGGTAAGGATGAAGAATTAGAAAATAGAGTATTTCATGTTAGTGAGATGAGTGGGCTGGTAGTGAGCTGGTAGGGGATGTAGGGAGATTGTGTTAAGTTGTTTTAAGGTGGGAGTTACTTGCTTTTATAACTGGAGGGGTGGGGAATTACTGGTAGGTGAGGTTGATGATAAACTGGTAAAAGTATGTGGGTTTAGGAGTGTAATTGGAGGAGTAATTGGACTTTGATTGGTCAGAAGTGTTATGGCTGTGGTTATGGAAGTATTAGTTTAGGTGAAATGGGGGTGGGTGAGAATGGGGGTAGTGTAGAGGAGCCAAGTGAGCCCGAGCGTAGTGAGGGGGAATGGAGCAGTCAGAAATCTGGATTCTGTTTGCATTGATAAGACTGTTCACAGCAATAGAAATAATCAATCAATAGATTTAGCCCAGAACTAAGGATTTTTTTGTGAAGCTAAGAAAATAACCTATAATTAAAATAATTAAAATAGCTAAATAAAATAAATCACTTTAGTGTTTACAGGGCCAACAACTACTATTTAATAACTGCACAGATCTCAGGGCAAAAAAAAGAGGGAATTTATTACCTCAGTCTAACAAGCTAGGAGGCAGGAGTAGATTATAGAGAGAGATGTTAGAAAGGGTAGGGGAAGAGAAGAGGCATCTCATTATTAAAAATGTTACCAAAGCAATGGCTGAGGGAAAAACAGTACACAAAGAATACCTCAACCTGGCCAAAGATACACTTCCCCACACAGGCTACATAAATTGAGAATAAATCCCTGTGTTACCCACTGGTCTAAGGGGGAAGTTACCCATAAAGAGACCATTCGCCAGTGGAGTCCCAGGGGTTCTGTGCTGGAACATCTCCTGCTTGGCATCTACTTTTCTGAAGTAAAAGCCAATACCAAAGGGCTCTGGCTGACTAAGTTTGCAGATGACTGCAAGCTAACAGCAGTCATTGACTCCCCAAATGACTTAACCATCCTGCAGGAAGGTTTGTCTCAAATAAATAATTGGGGCCAAAATCATGGACTGAAACTAAAAACAAAACATGCATTACTGTATCCTTTGAGAAGTAATATACCCCAGGGAAATACCATACTGAAAATATGCCCCTAAAAGTTGACACAGTTATTTGAGATTTGGGAACTTATGTGGACAGTGACTTAATGTTTGACCAACATAGGTTCATAGGTTCATAGGTGTGTACTAGGCTAATGGCCCTGAAGCCTTTACAAGCCTAGCCCATAGGATTACCCTGGCATCGTGCCACCCAACCTTAGTTCAAAGTACCTCTGTCGAGTAAAGTCACTGGATTGTATCTGTTGTTGTTGTAAGAAAGTCCTTCTATACTGCACAGCTTATAAACAAAGGGCTGCCTAGTTGCTAGTTCAAAGGAAGTCACTGTCGCCCTTTACTCAGACCTCATTAGGCCAGTCATTGAATATAATGCCCCCTTTGGAATGTATCTGTCCAGACACATATAACAGCTGGAACACCCACAGAGATACCTTACTAAAGGGATACAAGGCTTGAGCATTTTCTACATGAACAGGCTCAAAGCCCTGTCACTATAACTGGTATCCAACAGACTGCTAAAAGATGAACTGCGTCTGGCATACAAGGCATCCTTTGATGCATTATTGATGGATTTACTGCACATCAGCAAGTCAAATGGCATCTGAAATATTTAGACTAAGGATGTAAACTTCTGCAACATCAACAGAGGTTTGGGGGTGGGCAGATATATCTCACAGAGGATACTGCTGCTGTGAAACAGAATCCCTATCTACATAATACAAAGTTCATCCTTGTCTATTTTCAAGTGCAGCTTAGATCTATGGATAGGAAACAGACAATTTACCCCTATATTGCCTCCTGTATTACTAATGGACATAGGCAGCTCCTAAATGCTTTATTCAATGCTTGGGTCCCCTCAAATTATTTATGGTGTGATCCCAGTTATTCTAATTAACAGTAATATATAATTCTCAACCATGGGATAGGTAAAGCCAATACCTAATCAAATGGAATAGGTTATTTTGAGCACAAAAAACGGAAATTGGATAGGCTTAAAATGGCCCACATGGTCAGCTAACCTAGTACTTACCTACGGACCTATAAAAAGCAAATGAAGGAACAAAGATGAAGACAAGAAAAAGAAGGGGGAGATACTGTCATGCTTGACAACTAGAAAGGTAATAGTTCAAGGGAGCTGTGAAAAATACAAATTCTTATAGATGATAGCAAGACTAAGGAATGCTCCATCTGAGACTGATAAATACTATAGTTAGCAGAGAACAATATAGTTTTGTATAGTACAATGAGTGTTGTACAGTTAGTGAGGCATGCTATAGTACACTGTAGTACCGTTCAGATTAGTGTAGTAGATTATAGTATAAAATAGTACAGTATAGTGTAGTATTAATATAGTGTAGCGCAGTATGGTGTGTGTATTATACTCTTGCACAGAGTAGTACAATATATTGTAATATAGTTTCAGCATTTGTAAACAACACCTACTTCAGTGAAATAGCCAACCAGCTAAAAACATTTGATGGTGGAGTTTGTCTTAACTCACACAGTGGTTGTGTGACTTCAGACCACGTAGTAGATAGGGAAAGGCTTGCCCCCCCCCATTTCAATTAGTGTTTGTTTTACAATGTTATTTAATGGATTGGTTGTATTCAAGCTGGTTTCTCAGAAACAGGCCTCACTTATGCAAACCATATTCCTAGTGTATTGTACTATCCTGCACTAAAGCAGAGTAGTATAGTATAGTATAGTATAGTATAGTATAGTATAGTATAGTATAGTATAGTATAGTGTAGTATACTGTAGCACAGTATACTGTAGTACAGCAGACTGCAGCAGAGTACAGGAGGCTGTAGTATAGGTTACTCAATGGGTTCAAGGATAATTGAGACAGAATAACAAAAGGATGAGAGGACAAGAGAGCAGAAACTCTGCAAGAAGCTGCAACACTTGTGCAAACTTGTTACACTATTAATTTTCTTCCATTAGCATATCTGTATGTGCTTAAATATAATATAACAATTTGCAGGCTTTCACAATATGTTTTGTCCTTTCCTAAGGAACATTTTTTTTTATTTTAGTTGTTTTATTAGTTATGTTGTAATATGAATCTTGCAACAGATTACCCTTGTGCACCAAAGGTTAACAAGTATCATAAGACAGCTTCCCAGTTTAGTTTTCTCATACAAATAAGAGAATATCCAGTGAAGCAGTCTTTGCCTTTAAGGACTGAAGGAGGGAAGTCAACTCTGATGCTGCATTACCAGTTTGCTATCCATAGGTGGTAGTGAATCTGGTTCTTTTGTTGATGGGAGCTGTTTTTAAGCACTGCATGGCCTGTGTGTTGGATAGCAGTTGTCACAGAAGCTATGGATTCTTAAAGGTATGAAGTCTTGCTTGTGGCAAAATGCCTTCCTATTCAGATCCCATGCACATCTGATATGGAAGAAGAAAGATTTTCTTCACTTTACTGTTGAACTAAAACAATGTTTAAAAAGGTCACACAGAAAAACCAATTGGTTAAAAACACAAAAAGAAAAATCTAGCAAAGCTAGAATTTCTACTGTGTGATGCCTTAAGCCTCTTGAATCAAAGGCAACATGGGATATGTAACTTACCCTTTAAGAATATCAGGTGTTTCATCTAAATGGCAATTCTGAATGTCCATGATGTTTTTCTTTTACTTTTAAGACTTTTTATGGACATTTTCAGGCCAATAAAACCAAATCCCTCTAGCTGTGGACATGCATGTTTCTGCCTTCTTATGATCTCAGCAGCACAGCATAAGAGGAATGTTTGATTTTTAGAAACACAGGGTAGTCATACACAACTGATATCCATAAACCTAAGGGTGCCACCTGAAATTGTCCATAAAAAGATTTAAAAGTAAAAGAAAAAAGTCATGGACATTCAGAATTGCCATTTAGCTAAAACACCTGATATCCTTAAAGGGTTCTTCTTCTTTCGGCTTTCCCCGATTAGGGGTCGCCACAGCGGATCATCTGTCCGCTCATGATTGGCAGTGGAGTTTTACAGGGTCGAGCTGCCAGCCTGGCGCTTAACCTAACACAGAAGGCACACACATGCACACACTCACACCTAGGGCCAGTTTAGAGTGTCCAATCCACCTACTGCATGGCTTTGGGATGTGGGAGGAAACCGGAGCACCCAGAGGAAACCCACGCGACCACAGGGAGGACATGCAGACACTGCACAGAAGGCACTCCAGCTGAGAATCGAACCGGAGAACCTCTTGCTGTGAGGCGACAATGCTAACCGCTGCACCACCATGGCCGCCCCACCTGATATCCTTAAAGGGTAATTTACATATATCCCATGTTGCCTCTGATTCAAGAGGTTTAAGGTATCACACAGTAGAAATTCTAGCTTTGCTAGATTTTTCTTTTTGTGTTTTTAACCAATTGGTTTTCCTGTGTGACCTTTTTAAACATTGTTTTAGTTTGTTAGTTGGGATATTTTGTGGACAATCTTAGGTTTATGGATATCAGTTGGGTATGACTACCCTGTGTTTCCAAAAGTCAAACATTCCCCTTATGCTGTGCTGATGATGGCATAAGAAGGTAGAAACATGCATGTCCACAGCTAGAGTGGTTTGGCTTTATTGGTCTGAAATTGTCCATAAAAAGAATTACAAGTAAAATAAAAAGGTCATGGACATTCAGAATTGCTATTTAGCTGAAACACCTGATATCCTTAAAGGTTAATTTGCATATATCCCATGTTGCCTCTGATTCAAGAGGTTTAAGGTATCACAAAGTAGACATTCTATCTTTGCTAGATTTTTCTTTGTGTCACGTTACTGTTGGGGAAGTACTGTTACAGAAGATGTACAGATCCCAGATGATTGAAGTATTAATGGAAAAGGATTTGGGAGAACTGTCAGATGGGAACCAAGGTGCAGCATTTCTTAAACAATTTAAAAGAAGTAAATCATACCTCTCAACTGTACAGATTTTTCCTCATATTTTTAGTTAGCTTTTTAATAAAATTGTGTTTTTCTGGCAAATTAGTAGCAATCATTGAAGACTGAAGTTGTAAAATAATGACAGACATTTCAGTTTCATACCCTTCAGAAAATTCATGCTAATTCAAAACCTGTTATTCCATCATCTTTCTATCATCTTTCTAGGTTTTTAAGAACAATATTTAAACAACTGCCCCTTTTTGGGCCGTTGGCCCACTTTTATTAAGGGATTTGTCCAAACCTCTTGTTCTAAGAGGTTGAGAGGTGTGGATGAGACACAAATGTGACAGCATATTTGATACAAACTCTGCCTAGAGGCCTCATCCAGTTACTTTCAGAAGTCTAAGCCTGCAGGCTGATGACCCTCAGTCCCTTAAAGTACACTCATGGCATAATGCCAACTGATAAGGCCATTACACTTAGGCAAGGACAATAGTGCAAGGAATTCATGGGATACTTTGACAATGCAATGCCAGTGCTTTTAATATGTGTTACTGACTGTTCTGCTGCACCTTAACGACACGTACAGTTACCACAATGGCTGCCTCTCATAGATGAGGCTCTAATTTACATTCAGCCCTCCTAGGTGGCATATCACCTTAGTATTTCAAGGACTGTGATGTACCTTGTCTCTTAAGTGAAACTAATCTCACTTTATGTAACTGTTAATTCACTCTGCTGCTAACACCAACAGGTCTCAATGCAGGTGTAAAACAGCTTAGGGATACGTAGAGAAAGGAAAAGAAAAAAAAATCTGCTGCAGTTCTGAGACTATTACTCACTTTCTTTTCAGTTAATTTCTCTGTGTGAAGTCAGAAATTGATTGAAACTACCTGTATTTTTGAAAAGCCTAAGGGCAATAGACAGCAAGTCTGGTATTCTAGTATCTTTCTTAAACACTGAATTTTTAATAATTCTACACACTACTTACTTCAAAAGACAGTTTTAGCAGAATACATAAAGTCTATATTTCAGTATGAAATTATACATTCACAATCTATTTTTTCTCATGTTGCATTTTTTCTCATATGATCACAGGCTCCACTAGCATAGTGATGCTTACCTTTTCTATCATTACTGACAAGATTAACTGTGTGTGTGTGTGTGTGTGTGTGTGTGTGTGTGTGTGTGTGTGTGTGTGTGTGTGTGTGTGTGTGTGTGTGTGTGTGTGTGTGTGTGTGTGTGTGTGTGTGTGTGTCTGTGTGTGTCTGTGTGTGTGTGCGCGCGGCGGGTTCTCTTATTTTCATTTAGGTTATAACTAAAGCAGTACCAGTCCAGGAAAGAGATTCATGGAGAAACTAATAAAGCTTTCATGTAAACCCCCTTCAGTCTGTCTTTAATTATTTCTTAATTATTTCTCTATCCTCTTCCAATAAAAAGAATGTTAAGCATTTCAGTGGAGACAAAAACAGCCCTGACAATAACATTATCTGAGAGATAGCAAAGAGGCTGACCTGGCTGTCTGTTCCCTCAGATCAGTCTGATTAAAATGCAGCGAAGAGTACTGAACATGGCAAAAAGCCCACCCTTACAGTGCTCCACTGATCACTTCCATAATTCCTGACATTGCACTTCTCACCATGACCCCTGTGTCCTACCATTTAAACATGCAGCTATTCACCATGATCCCTTGAGTCCTACCATTTAAACATGCAGCTATCCACCATGAGCCTCTGTGTCCTATCATTAAAACATACAACTACCCAGAATTACCTCCTCTGTCCTACCATTTAAACATGCAACTATCCAGCATGAACCCTAGTGTCATACCATTCAAACATGCAGCTATCCACCATGACCCCCCCATGTCCTACCATTCAAACATGCAACTATACAGCATTATCCCCTGTGTTTTACCATTTGAACATGTAGCTATCCAGCATGACCCCCTGTGTCCTACCATTCAGACATGCATCTGTCCAGTTTCCCACTCTTGGTCTTAATCCCTCCAGCCTTTCTATCAAGCTCCTATGTATGTCTGAGTCAAGGCCTTGCTGAGGTCTGATTAAACTTTGTCTACCAGGGTTCCCTTGACAAGTTTACCTGTTAACCCATCATAAGATTAGGCAAGGTCTAACTGATGGCTCATTCTAGCTATGATTGCTTACCATCATTGAGAGAGCTGTCCTTAGAAGTGCTTCCAGCCCCTTAGGATGCTCTTCATGACATTGCCTGTCACGTTTGCTCAGCTAACCATACTGTAGATCCATGGAGTTTGTTCTCTTCCTCACTCTTGCACTTTCTGATGACCTTCAGTGGGATCTGCCAACTCACTGGTTTCTTAGGATTCTGGAAGGCAGCCTAGATAGTCCTTGTAGAACAAACAATGCCCCTCTCCCACTCTTCTCCGTCAGTCTCCTGGTGTCTGTCTTTTTCTCCCCATTCTGACCTGCATCCCTCTTAACATGGTTGCCTTCCCCTGCTTTTCTTTGGGAAGACTGGATTAAACTCTTCATTGTGTACATCAGCTCTTAACAAGTCTTGTAGTATCTTCCCCCCACCTTTGCTCAATTGTCAAGTTCTGTCCCTGCCTTCCTTCTTTCTTTCCTTTATATACCTGAAAAAGGTGTTTACTTGAGTTCTTGGTCCCTTCCACTAGTTCCCATCCAACTTGGGAAACACACTGAACTCATATCAGGCATTTATATAACTTCCCTGCAAAAACAGAGTCCACTACAACAGATGACAGGGGAATGGAATGCCCAAGGTCTCTATTAGCATCTCCCATGAGCAGATAAGAAAGGGCTCATGAAAGCAAAGGTGAATCTTTTCCAAAAATTAAACCCTACCTTTTTAACATTGACACTGATAAAAATACAAAGCACAAATATGCCTTCAAGGCTATGAACACTGACACACGGAGATCTACCTAGACACATTTTTTTTTACATTTCAAAAATAACCACATGGGCAAAAGTAAGATTGATACCACTGTACAGCCCTCAACACCCAGGGATCAAGCCCTGGGAGATCTCTAAAAAGATAAATCAATCAATGTCCAACAGTGTCTGCAGTCTGTGATCTTGTAGAGCAATTATGTCATAATGTATACCCTTTAGATTAAGTAAAAGGCCCTAACACAATTTTCAAACTGTAATACTATTAATAGAAATAGTTCCCACTGGACAGGGATTTGTGGAAGATTATATTAAAATTTCCCCAACTTGTGTTTCACAGAGGAATTGCCTCCTGATGCATTGTTATTTCCAGACAATTCCTTACTATCCAGTTCGTCTACAAAGGCTAAATCATCTGTAGTCATAATTAAACAGAACCCAAAAGTTATTCCCTAAATCAACACCTGCCTTCTTCTCTAGCTACTAAGAATGCTAAGGTTTTTCCCTTGACGGACTGAACAAATAGAACAAGTGATAACTAAGCTGAGCTTCAGGTAACTGACAATTGGGTGGTAATCTGAGAGCACATGTGCTGAGCAGAAACTTTAATTAAGGTGGGCAGTCAAACTCTCACCAACTGGTGGGGGCAAGTCTCCTCTCTGGGGGTCTATTTCATACATTGGTATGACATATCACCACAACTAATATGTCCCAAACTCCACAACTGTAGCATCTTTTAGGTTTGCAAGCATAAAAGATGACTTTGTGTTTACCAAAACGAAACAATTACCAAGTCTTTGACACCAGCACAACTCACACATAGATACAGGTAAGGTTTTCATACCTCTTTCAAAATAGTCAGTTCACATTTTATCTTATATGGATCTCCGAGGAGTACATAGTAAGAAGTCAGCTATGTTACATAGTAAGAAGTCAGCCATGTTTCATGCCATTTTCAAGTGCTGTCTTCAGTTAGGCTGGTATAGTGACAGTATACATTTGGGGAATTGATAACGGAAAATTATGAAGTCCTGCTAGAAGGGAGGATCTCTAATGACATAATACAAACTCTGGAATCTGTCCTTTGGCCTTGTCATCACAAAACAAATGTTATATACTGATTCTCCAGTCATGTGAATTAATGTATGAAATGTCTGTCATTGCAAACTGCATAGAAGATAACATGCTAACTGACCATGCATCTGTCTGGGAAGATGGGCTTCTTTGGCCTCTAGCTAAACAGTAGTGAGCAGTGAGGACAAACATGAATTCAGAAAGCAGTTGTAGGTTCTATTAGATAAAGCAGGACAACAGGAATTGGTGTTAATAATGTATGATCTGAACATATACATTGGGACATACAGTACAGAATATGAGGGTTGTCTGGGTCCACACGGATGAGGCAACAACAGGAATAAACAAGGAGAGGCCATTCTAGACTTCTGCCTCAGAAATGTTTTGATGGTGGCCAACACATGGTTCAGCCAGAAGGACAGTCATCAAGATCATATACAAGAGTGGCCAATGTGCAAATCAGTTGGACTTTCTCGTAATAAGGAAAGGGCACCAGGGCAGAATCAGTGATTGCAAAGTCATCCCCATTGAGAAAGTTGGTTCACATCATAAACCACTGGTTGCCACAATCAGCTGCAAAGAGTGGCTGGAGAAGGCTCTAAAGTCAACAAGACTAGGCAGAAGGCCCAGGAGCTGACTGAGAAAAGGTACAGGAGTTCAAGGAATTACTCAGGGCTCTACCACCTCAGGAAGAGGATGAAGTACGTGCAGCTGAAGAGAATGGCAGTGCCTCAAACCAGCATGTGTGAGGACTATAGAACAGATATGTGGCCACGTCTGGCATGGAAATAAGGTACATAAGGTGTGTGAGGACTATAGAACAGATATGTGGCCACATCTGGCATGGAAATAAGGTACATAAGGAAAGCTCATGGTGGAATGCAGAAGTCCAGGAAGTCATCAAAAGGAAGGAGGTGTCCTGGATAAATTAGGAGTAGAAAAGACGAACTGGGCTAAGAAGGAATACTATTTGGCTAACAAACAGGCTAGGGAGGAGGAGCAATAACAAAGAATAAAGCATCAGATGCACTCTCCCAACTTCTGGAATGTGACTCCATAGGTGGCACAAAGTAACTCTTATCAGGTTTCAAAGCAAAGATAGAAAGATAAAGAAGCTAGACACCCTTCATAAGGGATGCCAGCAACAACCTGCTCATTACTCCACATGACATCAAAGGCAGATGGAAGTAGTACTTCCAGCAGCATTTGAATGAAGGAAACGCCCCAGAAGCTGTACTGCCGCAGACACAGCCTAAGATGATGTAAGAATAGCACTAATGAAAATGAAGTCAGGGAAAGCAGCAGGCTCATGTCACAGCAGATATGATGAAGATGTTGGGTGATATAGGGGTGAAATGTCTCCTGAGGGTAATCATAGCAGTGTGGAGAGAAAGGGGGATCCCAGATGACCGGAGAATAAGGATACAAGTGCCAGTGTACAAGAACCAAGGGGACACTACAACTGTGGGCAGTACAGAGGCATCACACTCCTGTCACACTGCATGAAAGATCTGGAGAGGGTGACTGAGAAATGAGCACACAGAGTAAAAGAAAGTGAGATGGGAAATAGGATTCAGGTCAAGATGCAGCTCAACCGAACTGATGTTTGCAATGAAAGAGATAGCTGAGAAGAAGCTACAAATTAGGAAAGAGTCTATCTGGGCATTCCGAGTCTCGGAGAAAGCATGTGAAAAGATCCCAAGAAAGCTGATTTGGACAGTCCTGCAGTGGTTCAAAGTCCCAGAAATATTGGTAGAATTAAAGTAGACTATTTACAAGGACCCAGTGACTCAAGTATAAACAGTGTTCAGTCTCACAGAGGGCTTCACAGTGGAAGTGGGTGTACATCAGGTTTAAGCTCTGAGCCCACTGCTGTTCATGCTGTTAAAGGATTATATTAGTAAACAGGTTGAAGGGGGCAGCTCAACAAAGTTGCTGTATGCAGACGATGTGGCATTACATGCAGATTCTGAGCAAAAACTTAGTAAAGGACAGGGTAGTGAAATTCAAACCTGAAGGTGCATGTGATGAAACTGAGGACAGAGATAGAAGGGAAGATAGTGGATCAGGTTAACAGCTTCATGTGTCTGGAAGGGGTGGTTGAGGAGAAGAGGAATCTGAATCATTTGGCCAAAATTAGAATTAAGAGGACTGCAGCCAACTAGCTCAGAGTATCAGAGATAATGCACAACAGAAGAATCCTAGAGAGACCTGGGCAGAAAAGGCAGAGCAATTGATAGAGATGAGGTGACTGAGATGGGTGGTAGGATGTACACTGTGGAACTGTTGATGAAATGAGGATATCAGAGCAGAAGCCAAAGTAGCTCCAATTGCAGAGAAGGCCAAAGAAATCAGAGCTCACATCTGTTCCCACTATTCACTTCCCCAGTAGCCTGTTGCTCTATGTTGCCTGTACTGAGATTGTATGGTCAAAGTGCTCTATGAAAGGAGTGACAGTAGGGTATAAGTGATATGGCAGCTGTATTTTGTGTACACACACTGCATAGCTGTAAGAAAAAAATATTGTTGATACCAAACAATCCATTTATCCCACTCGTCGACATAGCATGCTGACAATGTAACAGAATGGGGGATCAAAGTCATTCTTGCAATCTCTTAGGCTCTCAGAATATGTTTCAATACAGGTCTGTGATGGCAATGTTGGCATTTTTCCATTAGTCTTGTGACGTTTTCCTGCCTCCTCCAACAACCTTCTTTCCCATGTGGCTGTCTGGTTTCTAAAATTGGAGCAGTGATTTTTCTCATTATAGAACCTTCACATTGCTGCCCCCAGTTGTTTGAATCTGGACGCTTGTTTGGCAACATTGCCATTTTTTTTACTTAAGTTATCGTTAGTGCTTTATTCATCTGATGAGGTTTACCACTTGTTCCAAACAAAATATCAGGATGTTTCCTGTTTAATCATCATTATCCTTCAGGGTGATATCCTTTTTGTCTTATCGGCAAAGCAATATTCACCTCATCACGTTTTCTTCCTGTAAGTGAGAAAATCAACAGTGAGCTCAGAATAACTCAACGCCGTTTTATTTTTAGGTGACTTGTTTATGGATTCCTCTGGTGAGCAGCATATCAAAAGTCAGATTTCATCATAGCACTAAAATAAATGCATTTAACAGCAAGTATATGTTGCTTTCTTTTATCCAGAATTTAAAAAATTGCAGGCGAGTAAGGGTTGTTCCTTCAGCTTTGCATTCCACTTCTCTGTCATCTGCTGAACGTCTTCTTCTGTATCTGCATATAATGCCACATTGTCTGCATATCACAACTTTGCAGATTTGCTCCCTCCAGCCTGTTTGCTAATGTAGTCTGTTACCAGTATGAACAGCAGTGGGGTCGTAGCTGAACCCTGATGCATGCCCTCTCTGGCTGGGAATCCTTCTGTGAGACAGAACATTGTTTGTACTTGAGTGACTGAGTCCTTGTATGTAGCCCCCAGTAATTGTGCCAATGTTTTTGGGACTTCAGAAAAATGCAGGACTGACCAAATCAGCTTTCTTGGGATCAAGTCTTATGCTTTCTCCAAGTCTAGGATGGTGATGATGATTAATGACACTACATATAATTGGAGAACAGCATCTGTGGATCAAGGAAAAGCTTGCTGAGAGATCTGCCTATGGATCTTGGCATTTAATGCAATGTATGTTGTGTGTGCCAGACATGTGAGGACTAATCCTGGTATGTAATACAGTATATGTTGTGTTACGCTTATGGGTCAGTTGTGTAAAGACTAATCTTGGCATGTAATGCAGTGTATGTTGTGTCATGCTTATGGATCGGTGTAAAGACTAATCCTGGTATGTAATGCAGTGTAAGTTGTGTCATGCCTATGGGTTGGTCATGTAAAGACTAATCCTGGTATGTAATGCAGTGTATGTTGTGTTATACTTATGGGTCAGTTGTGTAAAGACTAATCTTGGCATGTAATGCAGTGTATGTTGTGTCATGCTTATGGATCGGTGTAAAGACTAATCCTGGTATGTAATGCAGTGTAAGTTGTGTCATGCCTATGGGTCGGTCATGTAAAGACTAATCCTGGTATGTAATGCAGTGTATGTTGTGTCATGCTTATGGGTCAGTCGTGTAAAGACTAATCCTGGTATGTAATGCAGTGTATGTTATGTCATGCTTATGTGGCAGTTGTGTAAAGACTAATCCTGGTATTTGATGCAGTGTATATTGTGTCATGCTTATGGGTCGGTGTAAAGACTAATCCTGGTATGTGATGCAGTGTATGTTGTGTCATGCCTATGGGTTGGTCATGTAAAGACTAATCCTGGTATGTAATGCAGTGTATGTTGTGTCATGCTTATGGATCGGTGTAAAGACTAATCCTGGTATGTAATGCAGTGTATGTTGTGTCATGCCTATGGGTCGGTCATGTAAAGACTAATCCTGGTATGTAATGCAGTGTATGTTGTGCCATGCTTATGGGTCAGTCATGTAAAGACTAATCCTGGTATGTGATGCAGTGTATGTTGTGTTATGCCTATGGGTCGGTCATGTAAAAACTAATCCCGGTATGTAATGCAGTGTATGTTGTGTCATGCTTATGGGTCAGTCGTGTAAAGACTAATCCTGGTATGTAATGCAGTGTATGTTGTGTGATCAAAAGGTAGAGGCAAGATGTCTGGTTGGTTTGGATCCATGAGCTATATTACTGCTGTAATACACAACGGCACCATAGTCCTTGGCTTGTACATATGCAAATCTAAATGTAGAACATGATAGTAATGTTAAAGAAATAAAAAATTTTCTATCTAGTTCATCATGAACCCTGGCCACAATTAACTGTCCACTTCTTATTCAGCTATAGACATCCTGCAAGAGAAGTAGTTTGTGATGGAAAAAAATAAAATATGACTGAAGTTTTTTCCATTTATTAAGAACTTTACATTGGTTAACAGCAGAGGCTGGTAGAAATTGTGAGGCATATAGGAAATGATGGCAGATATATGTCCACTGGATGTAAGGCGTATGTAGGAATTCAGTAACGTGACTGATAGACGTGGTCACTTTCTCAGGTGAGAGATATGGAAGGGTATCCAGTGAGTTTGGTTTTGCTTAGGATTTGCATAGGTGAGGTGGTAAAGAAGGTTAGCATAAAGGGGATTGTAGAAAGGACTGCATTATGCAAAGGTAGTTGTAAAACCTTCTAAAGGAGGACTTAAGAGCATTGGAATTAAAAGCCAATTACAAGAAAAGACTAGAGGATGATAGGCAGGCCAGGATGAAAGATATTCATTTTAGTATTAAAACATTTAGGGTACTGATTATAGTATGAATGATCAAAAATATTTAATACTGAGTATGAATCGTCAGCAAAAATAAGTTTGAATACTCATATTACTGAAAAAGCATAACACCAAACTTCCAAAAGACTGCAAAAGGAAAACAATTTCCTTTTCAATCATTACAGCAAAACCCCTCCCTAGCACCAAACACGCATTTGCCTGAAGAGCAGCAGCAGCAGTCAATCGTTTCGGCAAGCAATCGGCGTGTGTCTCTGGAGTGACGTATCGCACAGGATTCACCTCATAACCAGGAAACTGTGAATGGGATTGGAAATGGCACCATTCAACAGTTTTGAACAATGAAACACTTAATTCTCCTGAAAGGTCTGTTATTTGTAATAATCTTGGGCCTAATGTGAGGAAGAGTGAATGATCTGTTTACATGCCTCAGACTAATTGTATGGGCACTGGGGCTAATGGAACTGCTTGTATGCCTCAGATTAACAGTACTGTTGCTGGGGCTAATGGGGCCAGACCTGTGCAACCTAATGGCCTGAGTTGTTTTTCTTTCGGCTTTTCCCAGTTAGGGGTTGCCACAGCGGTACTCCGGTCCACTAATGATTGGCAGTTGATTTTTATGGTGCTGAGGTGCCAGCCCAATGCCCAACCTTCAACAAAGGCACGCCCATTCACTCATGTCTTTCGAACGCCACTTGACTGCAGGGACGACATGCAGGCTCCACACAGAAAGTGCTCCAGTCGAGAATCGAACGGGAGAACCTTTTGCTGTGATCCGACAACACTACCGCTACACCATGGTGACAGTACTAACCTAATGACCTGAGTATTTCTCTTTTTTTACATGATGAATGGCTTTTCAGTAACCCAAACCCCTCAGGGGAAGGAGCAAAGGAGCAGTGAGTCGTTCTGATTACAGCACTAACTTACAAAAGTTGGACTATTTGCTGATGAAAATTAAAAGGCTCCAATTAGATAATTGTTATTTTAAAGACTGTATTAGGTTAGGGATTGTGCCAAAGGGTTTATGCATGTGACGTTTCCCAACAGGGGTGGTGGCTAATTCATTACTGCATAAATAGTTATCACAACTGTTTGACAGGCATGGTTTAGAGTATATGGAGCTGGTTACAAAACATAATGATCTATTATTTGTGGAACTTATGAATGAAGCTACTGTTTTGGACAAACTGATTGTTGATGATGCTATGCATATAAATAATGTGTTTGATTATAATGTGTTTGATTATAACAGGATTTTTAAAAGTATAGAACATCAGGTTATTTCTATAAGGGAAAGGAATGTGAAGAAAAATGAACGTGATAGACAACGGTATAGGGTTGGTTTGGCCTATCCCAAACCTCCCAAATCACAGGTTTGGGGCCAAGGAGGGAACAATGTTTCTAGCATTAATTCTGGGAATGACAACAATGGCTTGGAGGGAAATTAAGACATTCCCACACCTGTTTTAGAAGGGGGACTTCCCACCGATGAGGAGGTCGGAGAGGTTAAGGGAAAGTTACAACAGGGAAGAACACCCTCAAGCGAACAGGGGATGGGGCGGTTACAGGCCCCAGCAGAGGAGGGGAGTATGGAGTGGAGATTTCAGTAACTGCATCCATTAATGATGATGGAGAGATTAATTGTAGAATTCTTCAGAACACCACTGGTGATTTTAAGGTGTTCAGTTATTCATCACTGCAGATTGAGGTCATGGATTGCGACTGACTGGCTAGGGGTATGACTTTTGTGCCAGTCAGTAATAATGACATGGTCAGATCTTTGGTAGATCTGAAGCAATATGTTAGGAAATTGAATTTAAACCTATATTTTTCATTCAGTTCAATATGTCGGTAACCCCTTACATATATCAAGCAGTTTTAATCCCCCTTTGCACCCCTGTTTACATCTTTTCGAAAGGGTGTGTGAGATAGATATGAGGAGTATTCCTAGGCGAAACCCCCCTTTGAACTTTAGTGTAGCCAATGAGAGAAGCCATGGAAAACTTAGAAAAAATGAGGATTTCAGGTTTATTAAGCCTGATAAAGGTGGGGCCATGGTTGTCATGGATCTGAATGATTATAATACAAGAATTAGGGGAATGTTAGACAGTATTATAAGAAAATCTCACTAGATAAGTTGAATGGCTCATATTGTGACGTGAGGGAGCAGTTGAATGACTTGTTTATTGAAGGGTCACTGACTATAAAAGAACTAAATTATATGGTAGTGATGCACCCAAGAATCCCCACCATTTTTGGCTTGCCTAAAATCCACAAGAGTTTGAGTAATCCCTCTATGTGCCCTGTCGTGGATTGGCAGGGGTCCATTACATACCCGATAGCCAAATTTTTGAATATTAGGCTGAAATCTTTGTTAACAGATGAGAATTACAGTTGTAGGGACTCTTGGGATTTTTTGGATAGAATTAACAACCTTGATTTTTGTGAATCAGGTGTGTTTATCACTGTGGATGTGAAAGACCTCTACACAGTGATACCCCATGACATTGGTTTAGAGTGGGCCTGTGATTTTATGCTATCTAAAGGTGTGCCTCAGTTCAGGATTAATGTGTATGAACAGCTTTCTGAGCTTGTATTGAAGAACAATTGTATTTTATTTGAGAATGAATTTTACCTTCAAACTGATGGTGTGGCCATTGGTTCACCATGCAGGGGCTTATTTGCTAACATTGTCATGGTTGAATGGGAGAAGAAATTCCTATTTTGGTCCCCATTTTTTCTTATTGAAAGCTGCATGTCCGATACCTGGATGATATTTTTATCTTTTGGGATGGCCACTTTGACCTAATATCTGATTTTTTTATCTTACATTAATAGTTCTACCCCCTTTCTGAAGTTCAAACATACTGTTGAAAGGAATGAAATTTCATACCTGGATGCAAAATTATTCAAAGACATGGGTTCCCAGTCCTTTACTGCTGAAATATTTAGAAAAGAGATGTATTCGAATAGTTTGTTACACTTCAGCAGTGCACATCCTTTCAAACAGAAAAAAGTGATCATTAAGGGACAGTTTGTGAGGGCAGCCCGCATGGTGTTCCTTTTTTGAATCATTCTTGAATGAATGTGATGTTTTGAGGGACATGTTTTTGAGGAGAGGTTATCCCCCCTTATTGGTCCATAAGGTAATGACTGAGGTTATTAACAAAAGGGAAAGGGGTAATTTCAAGGCTATATTATCCCAAGTAGGGAATGGGGCAAATAATGATACATCGGAAATGGATATTGGAAATATAGGGGACCCTGTTATGGCATCATGTGCTGACACGGAGGGACAGTTCAACTTTAGGACTGACAGAAACTTTAAGTCGGTGTTTATAAAAACATTTAGTACAGATAGATTAATTTCTGATATTTTACACAAGAATTGGGTGATTTTGTCCTCTTACGACAAAGTCAGGAAATGTATTAGTAATGCCCCTGTGGTGGTCTATAGGAAGGGTAGATGCTTGAAAAACCTACTCGAGAACACTAGAAGTGACCCTAGTGAAGGTCTCATGAAAAAATGTGGGATATGTAACTAATGTGGTTTTATTATGGAGGGTTCATCAACAACCATCAATGGGCAGACCTTCAGTTTCAGGGACAAGTGCACTTGCCAATCCGAGAGGGTTGTTTATTGTGCTTTATGTGTGCAATGCCCCTACTTCTATGTAGGCAAAACTGAGAGGAAACCTAGGAATCAAATCTATGAGCATGTCAGGGACATTAGACTGAAGAATACAGTGAATGCCTTAGCTAGGCATTGTATGGAATATGAGGGACATTTTATTTATTTTTATTTATTTTATTTTACATTTGTTGACCGGGATAGTCCGACTGGATACATGTCCATTTTCAGCGGAGGCTCGTGGAGAAAAGCTCCAAGGAATAACAAATACAACATACCATGTCACATATTACAAAATTACAAATCTATTATTAACAGGGATTAGGTGGGCAGACAAGACAAATTACATATAGAATATTTACAGTGATTAGTTAAGCAAACATTATAACAGTTCCTCAGGTAAAGTTATTCAACAGGTGAAAATCAGTTTAAATTACACAGTAGGCTGCATAGCAGATTTACACATTCCAGAGAAAAGTTAACCAGGCTTGATACAGTGACATAGCCAGTTTGTTCCCAGGTGGTGTTTGAGCCTAATTTTAAACTGACCTAGAGAAGAAAGTAAGGTAATATCAGCTGGTAGACAGTTCCATTCTTTTAAGTTTGTTGTTATTGATGTGCTGAAAAGGGATCTGGGGGGGGGGGGTCCATGGCCTTTGCAGTTAGAAAGGTTGGAAGCATGCTGGCAGCCTAGAATGAGTGCAAATGTTTGGCTAGGATTAAATGATATGTTTTCCCTTGCTTGTTTTTTTGAAATTAAAGGCACTTGAAAGGTGAGTGCCTTTTAAGTGAATTCATTTTCTTCCTTTTATATGAATGTTTCTACCACGGAAGTTTTTTAGTACATTTTTAGTATGTATGTATTTACTCTTAGGGAAGTTTTGGTCTTTTATGTATGTGTATACATATTTATATGTGTGTTTTATAACATTTATCTTGAACTTGCATTGAGACTTGGTTTTATTGATTATAATATATTTTTGTTTTAGGGAAGTTTTAAAAAAAGTCTTGTAGGTTGAAGGTGAAGGAAATTAATCATGTGATGATTTGTTAAGGTGTTAATTGGGTCAGGGTTAAATATGGAG
Source organism: Protopterus annectens (assembly GCF_019279795.1). NCBI lineage: Eukaryota > Metazoa > Chordata > Ceratodontiformes > Protopteridae > Protopterus > Protopterus annectens. The sequence continues at coordinate 519,506,321 of NC_056748.1, read as the reverse complement.
TGTTTCCTGTTTCTGTATCTTGATAAAGTCTCTGAACTGACAGAGATGAAAGCGCTTGCATTTACTGTGTTGCAATAAAGAAGTGTGGACTGTGACATCAAGGATTCTCTTTGTTGTGGAGTAGCTGTATACCTATTCATCTATTTATTCCTGCTGGCTCTTACCTGCGGTGGTGGTGCTGCGGTAGCATTGTCGCCTCACAGTAAGATGCTGTCCGGTTCGATTCTCAGCTAGAGTGTCTTCTGCATGGAGACATGCGTGAATGGTCATACCTTCTTTGAAGGTTGTGCATCAGGGCTGGTAACTCGGCACATAAAAATCAACTACCAATCATTAGCGGACTGGAGTTCCGTTGTGGCGACCCCTAACTGGGAAAAGCCGAAAGACACAACATTCCTGATGGCTCTTGGTTTCAGTCTTTTTGTATGAATGGCAGTAGTGTTACAGAAAGGTTTTAAAGGTAAAGAGCAGGCTTAGAGTTAGGGACAGTGACAGGATTATGGTTAGGGTAAGGATTAGTATTAGCATACATTACTAGGGTGGGTATGGGTTGTTTTTTAGTAATGTGTGTTACCTCTAACCCTAACTATCCACCTTACCTTAAAACAACAAACAAAAACAAAAAAAAAACAAAAAAAAAAAAATGAAACTTTCTGTAAAATATTACTACACAAGACAAAGTCAGACACACACACACACACACACACACACACACACACACACACACACACACACACACACACATGCTAACACATACACTAGAACACTAGATTTATCATATTACTTAACCATAGCCTGCCTGCCCATACACACACAAAAACACACACACACACACACACACACACACACACACACACACACACACACACACACACACACACACACACACACACACATACACACACACATGCTAACACATACACTAGATTTATCATTCTCCTTTACCCTAGTCTGCCTTCACACAGATACACACACACACACACACACACACACACACACACACACACACACACACACACACACACACACACACACACACACACACACACACACACACACACACACACGCGCTAAGACATACACTAGAACACTAGATTTATCATACTCCTTAACCCTAGTCTGCCTTCACACAGAAACACACATTTTACCCTAATCCTAACCCTAATATACTTGCTCACACTTTTGTTCTGCTAGCTATATTATAGTACCATCCATTTCCTTTTTACTTGACATTGCCTATTCTCAATTTATTATCATGTCTATTCCACTGTGAGAAGCTGGCCCAAGTGCAGAGGTGGCCGTACAATTCCACATCACTGCAGAGCAGGGTGTGTGTCCTTTTTCAGTGGCAGCATCTCCTTTGTGGATGTCATTGCAAGGAATCCCTGCAGAAGTCTAAGAACAGAAGCATACCAGCCTCTACACTCTTGGTTAACTAAACGATTCCTGTGTGTAGTTTGGATTAAATGGTTCATGTGGGATTTCAGTTAAAAATCAACCTATTTATCTATGTTTCTAAACACTTTACATACAGATTTATATGCATCCATTGCACCCTTGAGTAGCAGAATAAATACATAATTTATGTGCATTTAATCAGAACAGATATCCAGTGTGCCCTACAGTGACCATTTGACTTGAATTAGTTCTGTGGTCAGTTATGTGAGAATGTGCAGCAGATAAACTGAAGATTCCTTGACAAAGTGTGCTGCAGTCATGTTTTGTCCTTGCTCCAAGTTATAATGACCTCAAAAGTAATTATAAATAAGTTCAGGAATGAGGTCCTGGTGTGCTTACCCCACAGGAATGTTTTCACTGAAAACTGCATAAACATTTTGTTTCATTTGGGACAATTTTTAAACTTATTTTTCCTCTTCCAAGACTGCCGACCAAATAACCACCTGTCACTTATTCATTGGTATTTATGAGAATAGAGCATGGCCCTGGCAAGGCTGTAGTCTAGGAAGTTGTCAGATTTTTAAGCCCTAACAGTCTCCGGTATATGCACACAAGATCCCAAAGAGCAGACATACAATGGGACAGTATGACGGTTGTCCCCTGCTCCAGTGAGTGCCACTACTGACACAGCCCTTTACTCCTTGTAGGCCGATGCCTCTAATCATCCTCAAATTCCACCAGAAACTGTAGGCACATCCCTATACAGGTGCCCTTAACCATTTTTTTCTGGTAGACACAAGGCAGCTCTGCATTTTATGACTGTCCTCCCTAGTTAGCTCCTACGATGTCAGGGTTAAGTTATCGTTGTGGGCTTCATGACTTCACTACAGACCCTGCTTCATCTGGGTAAAATATCAATGACTTGCATATTGAAAATTAATTTAAGTGAAATGTGCACTTTTCTTATATGCAGTGAGGTATTTATTTTATTTTATTTTATTTAACATTTGTTGACCAGGAAAGTCTGACTAGGACAGTCTATTTTCAGCAGAGGCCTGGGGAGAAATGCTCCAGATGCATGTCTTTGGAATGTGGGTGGAAACTGGAGTAACCAGAGTACTCAGCGGAAACCACGTGAATGCAGGGAGGGCATGCAGACTACACACAGAAGCCACCCCAGCCAAGAACTGAACTGGAGAACCTCTTGTTGTGAGGTGACAATGTTAACCGCTGCACAACTGTGCCAGTTATGTGATACTTCCCTCAGGAAGTATAATATGGTGTTAACCGCTGCACAACTGTGCCAGTTATGTGATACTTCCCTCAGGAAGTACAACATGGTGTTAACCGCTGCACAACTGTGCCAGTTATGTGATACTTCCTTCAGGAAGTACAATATGGATTTGTATGATTGATAAGTAGGATGTGCATTTATATTATGTACACTCTATCTGTTGAGTGGGTGAGTTGATCAATCCCTCCTGGACATTCTTAAAGCACAAATCAACCCAAACCTAATAGCAGAGAACATGATACTATATGATGTGGAGCATAATGCTTCCATTACTGTACTCTTGGGTCTGTTGTCCTACCCATGTCTCTGGATTATTTTGAGGTAGAGTTTATTAATTCTCCCAATATGGTTTGGGGGTTCTCTGTGGCAATCTGATTTCTTCCTAAAGACATGTGGCTTGGTCTGGTTGCTCCAATAATCAGCTGTCTGTATCATGTAGTATTATTTATTTATGTATGTATGTATGTATTTATTTATTCATTTATTTATTTATTTATACATTTTTATTTGTTTGCAGGATAGCACACTGATCATATACGACCATTTTCAGGAACAGCCTGGATGAACTACTTCACAAGAAGAAATAGTATAAAGTAAACGATACATTATATTAAATCTGATAATCCATGCAAAGAAGATAATCTATTCAAACATTTCTCACAGTTAATAGGTATGAGATGTAACATACATGTTTACAAAAAGGAATTTCCGTAAGGGTTGGAATGCTAGTGATGACTTCATAAGAGCAAAGACAAATGGTTGGGGATGAGTTAGGGGGGATACAGGCTGGCCTGAGGTTTAAGTGATGTGGTCTGCAATGAAGCAGTGCAGTCAGATTTTGAATGCAGGAATCATTGAGTTGTGCTTTAAAGGTGGAAGAGGAAGCTTCCACTTCCTTTAAGAAGGGGCAAAGGGATTTCCAGAGTTGAGGTGCAAGGATAGAGATGGTTAGTACATTCTAGTCTGATTTGAAGGCCTTGGAGTAAGGTGATTCCTTGCGAGTTGTGCCTAAGGTTGTAGTGCGAGTATCTAGTATGTAGTACACCTGCCAGGGTTGTCAGAAGTTTGGAATAGGATCTAGAAAATGAGAGCTCCTGATAGAAGGTCTGCTTTGTGCTGCAAGGAAAGCCATTTGTCTTTTTTGCGAGTTGTGCTGCAAGGAAAGCCATTTGTCTTTTTTGCGATTCAAACAGTGGTGTTAATTAGCTGGGAAATTGGTGATGAAGTGACAAATTTTGCTTTTGAAGTTGCTGATAGCATTTTTCTCAGAGGCAGTGGCTGTGATGCAAATTCCATACTCTGGATGGGTTAGAAGGACTCCTTTACTGATTGCTTCTGGATGGGCAAGGTATGTAGGGTGAGATTTTTCTATCCTAGAAGGGTAGGGGTGTAATTTTTGCTCTTGATTTTTCAGTGTCAGAATAGAAGTTAAGAGATTCTCCCCAGATCTGTCCTGCAATGGAGCCTCTCAGCTGTATTAACCCAGTAAACAAAATGAAGTAAAAATAATAAATTAAACGAATATGTACATGTATTGCATGTACTTACCTTTTATGTGCACTTATACATGAACTAGTTATTTAAATTAAGTGGTCTGTGCAGAAGATAATGAACTGTTTAGCCCTGTAGGAACTTTTGTATAGGATTTTCCTACATGCTCTTTTAGTTGCTTCATGTACAAAGCAGGATATTTAAGATTTAAGATGAGATAGTTTTCATGGTCTCCAGAAATCCAATCTCTGAGCTGGCAGGCCAACTAGCAAATAATTTCAATAGATCACTGCCCATTCTAAAAGTGAAAGACAACAAGTGTGATATCTCCTTGTAGAACAGGGATTTGGGGTAGAAAAAAAACATATAAACTACAACATGACAGCCAAAAAGCCAAATAAACAGTGAGAGGGAACGTCATGCGAAAATACTGAGGGGAAAACCTTGACAACAACCTCCAAGACAACAATCATCCAAGGTCCATGTCCAGAAAAAGCTGTCAGTAAAACCCAATCTGGTTTTATAACTGGGTTACAGGAGAGCTTGGCTAGAAAATACTGGATGTCATAATCTTTCTGGACCTCAGCAAAGCCTTTAACTTAATCATGTACAGGGTTGGTCATTTGGAGAAATAGTGGAACTGGGGACAGGAAAAACACTGAAGAAGTTCACAGCTACCTTGGTGAATGGCAGGGCATTTTGGGTACGGGCATTATGGATGATGTCAGTAATGAGGGAGGTGACTGATGGAATAAAGCAGGAGTCAGTTGTGGGGCCAGTACTCTTCATGTGGTTTGTTTCACACACATATGAAGAAAGAGAACATGGCACCATTCTCTCTGCTGACGACACACAGACAGATACAGTAATGCAGAATGGGCTAAGAGTCTAAGGAAACATCAAGAAAGCATACGTGAGCAGAAAAACTATTGAGTTTTGGTGCAGACAAATGCAGACTAGTACACTTAAATCACACAGAGCTATAGCTAGATTATTTGGTGACTGGCTCCCATTTGGCACCCCGTGTTCCTCAGAACAAAAGCTCAAAAAAAAAAAACAAAAACAGAAAAGGTCTTCACTACTATGTTTACGGGAAAAAAATTCAATTCTTATTCAGTGCCAGTTGCATGAACTACCCCATCCACAAGTCTGTACTCTGCACTTCTAATTATTAAGCTAGCTGATCTCTGCAGATGTCTATTGGATGCAGTCCACCATTATTCACTGCCCTGAAAATATTGTCTCCAGGCTTCTTGCATTAACATTCACACTTTCCTCATTGATGATATAAACCCCCACAACATCCCTCTGCCTCACTTAGCATACTGCATTAATTAATTCATTTATTTAACATTTATTTAGGCCCAAGGAGAAAAGCTCCAGCAAAGTGCATTTTTACAGATAACATGTCTAGTACAACAAAGAAAAAGTTTACTATACAGCTTATATGTATCTACTTACAGTGTAGCAGAGATCAGTAAAGCAATTTTCAACAAAAATATATACATGAGAGATGAGATTAACATATAAATAAAGTACAAATACAGTACAGCATGTCTTAGATTTTCTTAAGCCTCTACAGTACATTTAGTATGTTATCTGACAGAATACAGTTAAATGTACTCTTTCTAATACAGCCGTATGGATTGTTGTTTGCATGTAATTAATAAATATATCAAATAGTAAGGGACCCAGTTTAGATCTCTGTGGGACAGCTTTTTTTACAGAAAGACAGGACATAGCATTTGTCATCCAAAAGACTGAGTTATACGCTTCTTGCTCTTTTCTTGTTTATTGATCTACTGTTTGATTAAGTCTACGGAGTAGTAACTGATGTGCCATGGTATCGGTGGCTTTTGAGATACGTAGGAATTTTGCAGCAGTATCACAGCCATGGTTTAGCTCTTTCTATGTATTCTGTAGAAAAGAGAGTAGTGTTGTTTCCATACTCTGATTATGTTTAAAACACCATGTTGGGTGTGGGATGGTAAGTTAATTTTGTCTAAATAGCCAAGGAATTGTTTGTGGATGCATTGTCTTCTAGATTTTAAAGTAGTGTTAGAATGTCTGTAAGTCTATGGTTCAAAATCTCTACAAAGGAATCACCTTTAATAAGAGGTATGATATATCATGTCATCCAGTGATTAGGTATATAGTGGTTATTGATATACCTATTGATAAGGATTGATACTGGGTTGACAATTCAGCCTACAGTGATATGCAAGTAGTTTGATGGTGTATTATCAGGAGATAATGATGCAGATTTTAGCTTCTTTAATCGATTATTTTTTGTTTAGTTTATATATACTGAGAAAAAGTGGACTGTTACATTTTGTGTTATATATCAGCATTAGTGAGGGGTGTAGAGTGTTGCATTATGGAGGTGGCTCTACATATGAAGAGAGTATTGAATGAGCATGCTACATAATATGGTGCATCAGATGTATTATATGTATGAAGTAAATATTGAATGAGCGTGCTATGTAATATGGTGCATCAGATGTATTATATGTGTGAAGTGAGTATTGAATGAGCATGCTACGTAATATGGTGCATCAGATGTATTATATGTATGGTGTGAGCATTGAATGAGCATGCTACATAATATAGTGCATCAGATGTATTATATGTATGAAGTAAATATTGAATGGGCATGCTATGTAATATGGTGCATCAGCTGTATTATATGTATGGAGTGAGCATTGAATGAGCATGTTATGTAATATGGTACATTAGATGTATTATATATATGAAGTGAGTATTGAATGAGCATGCTACGTAATATGGTGCATCCAGATGTATTATATGTATGAAGTGAATATTAAATGTGCATGCTCCCTAATATGGTGCATCAGATGTATTATATGTATGAAGTGAATATTGAATGAGCATGCTACATAATATGGTGCATCAGATGTATTATATGTATGAAGTGAGTATTGAATGAGCGTGTTACGTAATATGCTGCATCAGATGTATTATATGTATGAAGTGGGTATTGAATGAGCGTGTTACGTAATATGGTGCATCAGATGTATTATATGTATGAAGTGAGTATTGAATGAGCATGCTATGTAATATGGTGCATCAGATGTATGAAGTGAGTATTGAATGAGCATGCTACCTAATATGGTGCATCAGATGTATTATATGTATGAAGTGAATATTAAATGAGCATGCTACCTAATATGGTGCATCAGATGTATTATATGTATGAAGTGAATATTGAATGAGCATGCTACATAATATGGTGCATCAGATTTATTATATATATGAAGTGAGTATTGAATGAGCGTGTTACGTAATATGGTGCATCAGATGTATTATATACATGAAGTGAGTATTGAATGAGCATGCTACATAATATGGTGCATCAGATGTATTATATGTATGAAGTGAGTATTGAATGAGCATGCTACATAATATGGTGCATCAGATTTATTATATATATGAAATGAGTATTGAATGAGCGTGTTACGTAATATGGTGCATCAGATGTATTATATACATGAAGTGAGTATTGAATGAGCATGCTACATAATATGGTGCATCAGATGTATTATATGTATGAAGTGAGTATTGAATGAGCATGCTACGTAATATGCTGCATCAGATGTATTATATGTATGAAGTGGGTATTGAATGAGCGTGTTACGTAATATGGTGCATCAGATGTATTATATGTATGAAGTGAGTATTGAATGAGCATGCTACATAATATGGTGCATCAGATGTATTATATGTATGAAGTAAATATTGAATGAGCATGCTATGTAATATGGTGCATCAGATGTATTATATGTATGAAGTGAGTATTGAATGAGCATGCTACCTAATATGGTGCATCAGATGTATTATATGTATGAAGTAAATATTGAATGAGCATGCTATGTAATATGGTGCATCAGATGTATTATATGTATGAAGTGAGTATTGAATGAGCATGCTACATAATATGGTGCATCAGATGTATTATATGTATGAAGTAAATATTGAATGAGCATGCTATGTAATATGGTACATCAGATGTATTATATGTATGAAGTGAGTATTGAATGAGCATGCTACCTAATATGGTGCATCAGATGTATTATATGTATGAAGTAAATATTGAATGAGCATGCTATGTAATATGGTGCATCAGATGTATTATATGTATGAAGTGAGTATTGAATGAGCATGCTACATAATATGGTGCATCAGATTTATTATATATATGAAGTGAGTATTGAATGAGCATGCTACGTAATATGGTGCATCAGTGATTATATGTATGAAGTAAATATTGAATGATCATGTTACGTAATATGGTGCATCAGATGTATTATATGTATGAAGTGAATATTGAATATGCATGCTACATAATATGGTGCATCAGATGTATTATATGAATGAAGTAAATATTGAATGAGCGTGCTATGTAATATGGTGCATCAGATGTATTATATACATGAAGTGAGTATTGAATGAGCATGCTACCTAATATGGTGCATCAGATGTATTATATGTATGAAGTGAATATTAAATGAGCATTTTACCTAATATGGTGCATCAGATGTATTATATGAATGAAGTAAATATTGAATGAGCGTGCTACATAATATGGTGCATCAGATGTATTATATGTATGAAGTGAGTATTGAATGAGCATGCTACGTAATATGGTGCATCAGATGTATTATATGTATGAAGTGAATATTGAATGACCATGCTATGTAATATGGTGCATCAGATGTATTAGAGAAGGATTTGTTTGTTTGTTTGTTTATTTAATTATTTCAATTTGATGACCGTGGAAGTCCATTGGCCAAGAAGAGCCCATTTTCAGTGGAGGCCTGGGGAGAAAAGCTCCAAAGCTATATTACAGATCTGCACAACCTAGTATAAACATGATCATCAGGCTAAGAATACAGCATTATACATGCATACATAATACAGCATCATTCAGCATATTAATACACAAAGCAGCATAACATTATAGTCAGGCTGAGAATCCAGCACAATACAAATGAGGTAAAATACAATCATGAGAGGAATGTTGTTGTGAAATTTAGTATATAAAGAATTTATTTCAATTAGAATAAGAGAATCTAATGAGGTTATCCAAGGTGCAGTAGGAGATGGTCAGGAACTATATTATGGGGTGTATTAGTAGAATAGTTATGATGTGAGAAGTGATAGAATGAGAATGAATGTGGGGAAGGAGAAGATAAAGTGTAGAGGGGGGTTTGTCAGAGTCCGACACGGGCATGCCCATTTCGAAGACAGATGGGAGAACAAGAGGGAGATTTGAAGTTGGTATGGTTAGAAATTTTGTGAAGGGGAAGGGAGAAAGTTTCATAGTTTGGGTATGGATCAGGATAACAGAAGTGGGCCAGGGGGTCTTGAAGGTTTGTAGAATTGTAGGAGGTTTTGGTTTTCTGATCTGAGTGAATGGTTTGGTATGTAGGGGGTTAAGGTGGTAGCGAGAGAAGGGCAGCTGGAAGTTTGAAGATGAGCTTGTGGGCAGTGGTAAGCTGAAAGAATTTCAAGTAATTGGGTAGTTCAAGCCATTGCAAGGTATGGAGAGACTGGCAATGGTGGGTTGAGTTTTTAGAATTGGTTGCAAATGTAGTTATTTTATGGTAGCAGGACCCGAGTTTGGATTGTAGGCCAAGCTGGAGATTGCTTAACAGAGGAGCTCCATACATAAGAGAGGGGAGAACATAGGAGGAGCCTAAGGTTTGTGTGGTGGAGGAGCTGAGGTAACAGTTGTGTCTGTACAGAAGTCCTAGTTTTTGGTGTTTTTTTTAATGGTGGAATGGATATGGCTGTCAAATTTTAGATTTTCATCAATGGTGATGCTGAGTTGTTTGGTATTAGCTACATTTTGAAGGGGGTGTTATTTTGGCTGAGTATGGAGAACAGGTTTTTGTCCATAGTGGAGTTTCTAGAAGGAGTAAAGATCATCAGTTTAGTTTTATTAGCGTTTAAGGCTAAGTGATTGCTTTGCATCCAGGTTTCTGTTTTATAGAAGGCTGATTGGGTTTTTTAGTGTAGGTCAGAGGGGGGAGTAAGTTGAGCAGATGATTGCTGAGTTGTCTGCGTACTGGATTAGGGAGGACTCAGGGATGGTACAGTGGAAGTTGTTGATAAATATATTGAAGAGTAGAGGACCTAGAACAGAACCTTGGGGCACACCTGTGGGGGTAGGTAGGAAGGGAGAGGTTGAGTATTTCCATTGTACAGCTTGTTGACAATCAGAGAGATAGATAGAGAACCAGTCTATGTTGGAGGGAGAGAGGAAGTGAGATGAGAGTTGAGCTAGGAATAGGGGGTGGGAGACGGTGTCAAAAGCTTTTGATAGATCTAGGAACAGGGTGGATATGAGCTTGCCAGAGTTGCGTGCTTGGTTAATAGTTTTGATAAAGGAAAGGAGGACAGTCATGGTACTGTGACCAGGGTGGAAACTGTGTTGCTTGGGGATGAGAAGATTGCTTTGTGTTAGATATGGCATTAGTTGTTAATGGATAGCTTTTTCTAGCATTTTAGAAAGAGGAGAAAGGATGGCAATAGGCCTGAAGTTGGTGGTGTCTGTGTTTTTGCCTCCCTTATGGAGAGGGATGATATAAGCGTGGCACCAGATTGATGGGACATAAGATTTTTGGATGGATCTGTTTATTAACATGGAACTGGGAAGAGCTATGCTGTCTGCAGATAGTTTGAGGAAGGTTGATGATAGGTCATCAGGTGCATTGTGGCAAGGTTTAAGTTTGAGGAGTAGTCTTTTTATTATATTTGTGGGGATGGGTTTTAGGCTAAAAGGGGTGGAAGGATGTATGTGACCCGGGGGATGGGGGGGCAGGTGGGGTTGGGATTGGAGAGGGGGTGAAGGAAAGAGGAGGACAGTTTAGCAATACAGTCAACGAAGAAGGAGTTGAATTGGATGTCTGTATCAAGGTCAGTATGGTTGGAGTTAGGATAAGTGTTATCTTTGTTTCCTGGGCAGAGAAGGGAGGAGATGGTGTCCCATAATTTTTTAGGGTTAGTAGAGTGCTTGGATTGGAGTTTTAAGTAGTATGCTTTGCGATCCTTAGTTATTAGTTTTTTATGGAGTTTCAGAGTTGTTTAAATTCTAGCAAGGAGTTAGGTGTTTTGTTTCTCTGGCATTGCTTCCATTTTTTTGTCTCTTTGTTGCATTGTAATTTTGGTTTCTTTTGAGAGCCAGGCAGAGGGATTGGACCTGACACATTTGGTTCTAATGGGAGCATGGTGGTTTAGTAGATTTAGGAAAGACTCTTTGAAGTAGGTTACGGCATTGTCGAGGGGTAGGGTTCTTAGAGGGGTGTAGTCTGTATACTTTAGACGTTTGGAGAAGGTTTGAGGGTTGAAAAAGGAGAGGATGTGGGTTTGAATGTAGTGGTGTTTTTGAAGAGGAGAGGAGAGATGGTCAGCGAAAGCTGGCAGGTGGTCACTGAAAGGTTCTGGAAGGATTCCGGAATTTGAGATAAGGTTGGGATGGGATGTTAATATCCATTCAATAATGGTGCTAGAGGCCCCATTTTTGTTTGGTCTGGTTAGAGAGTTTATTAGGTGAGAGAAGATGAACAGGTTGATTGTGTGAGATTGGGCTTGAAAATAAACAGAAGCCCAGTTAATGTTCATATCAATGAGGATATAGGTTTAATTTTTGATGGTAGAGGAAAACCAGGAGAGTATATCTTCTAGTGTTTGGATATTATTGCCTGCGGGAATATAGACGGATCCTATACATATGGACTTCTGGTTGTTGATTTTTAGTGAGTCTATGTTATAACATTGAAGTTTTAAAACTTCAAATGTTATAATATCGAACCCTTTAGAGTAAAAGCTGACAATAGGGAAGCCTTGGAACATCGAAATTTTACCTAGGGTAAGATTTCAGTGGTCTTTTCCATGGCTTCGCTATTTACAGCACTGTGGTGTGATGGTTACGGACCAGGTTTAGGGAAGTGAGTGAACGGCGGTTACGGATTGGGTTCAGGTAAGTGTGGTGCGATGGTTATAGACCGGGTTAAGGTAAGTGAGCGGACGGACTGGGGTAAGATGAGTGTGCGGTAGTTAGGGACTTTAGGGTTAGGGCACGGGTGAGGTGAGTGTGCGGTAGTGACAGACTTTAGGATTAGGGGTGGGTTAAGTGAGTTAGGGTTAGGGTTAGGGTGTAGGTGAGGTGAGTGTGCGATAGCCACAGACTGTAGGGTTAGGGGCGGGTTAAGTGAGTTAGGGTTAGGGTGCGGGTGAGGTGAGTGTATGAGAGTTGCAGACCTTAGGGTTAGGGTTTGGGTTAAGGTAAGTGGATAGATAGTAGTGTATCTATAGTTTAGTGTAGGGTTAGATGCAGGATTTTAAGTGTATATTTGTGGATTGCAGTTGTTTTAGTGTGCTTGTCTTGCGTGTGTGTATGTTTCTTGGAACAGCAAATTTTTTCCCTGGGAATAAATTCGCTGTTCTGAGTGTTCGATGTTATGATTCTTCGACTGAAATGGGTCAATATTATAACATTTGAAATTTTGAGCATTCAATGTTAAAATATAGACCCCTTTTAGTAGACCTATTGTTATTTCAGTGCTGGCAAAGGTGGGGACATGATTGGTGTATGGGGTAATGGTGTGGGAGGAGCGGTATATAATAGCAACCCCTCCTCCTTTTTTGTGTAGTCTGTCATTGCAAATCATTTGGTAGCCTGCCGGAAGAATTTTGTTGTCTTTTGTAGAGGGTTTAAGACAGGTCTCTGAGATGGCAGTTATTTCAGGGTGGCTGTGGGAAAGCCAGACATGAAGGTTAGGGATTTTATTTCAAAGGCTTTGGGCGTTGAATGTAGTGAGGCATATGGCTTTGGGTGTTTGGGGTTGTGTGGTGGTAGTGGGACCTGGGATGGGGTGAATATCTCCAAAAAGTGAGAGTGAGATTTGGTGGAGGATGAGTGTAAGGTAGGTTAGAGTGGAATGAGAGTTTGAGTGATGGATGGGGAGGTGTTTTGGAAAGAGGTTGGAGGTGTGTGTCCTGAGAGGATGAGGTAGGTAGAATTTTGGGTCTGAATAGCAGGGTTGTGTTACAAGAATAGAGCTTGTGAGTAATGGCAGTGACAGGTGGTGAGGAAGTGAGTGGGTATTGATATTGGGATGTGAGGGTGAGGTTTGGTAAGGGTTAGGCAGTTGTGTAAGAAAAGTAAGACAAGTGAGAGAGGTTAGTGGGGATGTAAGGAGTAGTAGATGTGATGAGATAGGGGGCATTGTTAGGAGTGGGTGGGGATATTAAGAGTGGAAGTATGTGCTGAGTGTGAAGTCTAGTGTTAATAGGTAGACTGGTGATTGTGGGAGGATTTGGGGATGAATAAATGTATAGTGGTGGGGGCAGGGGAGAACTGGGGGCAGGGTAGAGGAGTGGGGTTTGCCTGCAGGGCAAACAGACTGGGTTTGAGCCCCAGAGAGGTGAGCAAAAAATTATCAGTAAGTATCCTATAACACTTAAGGTAGCAGTTGTATCAGACATTTGAGAGAGTGAGCACTTTGGCTGGAAGCTATAGCCTGCTATATATTAAAGTGTTTGAGCAGTGGTTTTAATGCAACTGCCTAATGGCTCAAGCTTTGGACTGTTAGAATAGGGAGAGGAGCTGTCTGGTTCCTTTTGGACTGGTGTAGAGAAGAAGGGTTTGTACTGGTTCGGATAGTTGGCTATTGGAGGGGAGTTAAAGGATCTCTGCTGCCACCTTGTGGAGAGAAGCTGGTAGTACAGATAGAGTAGCAAAGAAGAAGAAAATACAAATAAAAAGGGTGTCCCTGCGAGTGTGCACGCTGATGGGGAGCACTAGATCATAGGTGACCTATATACAGGTGAACATAGGGTTGATTTTTGGGCATGATTTTAAAAGACTTGATTTCAGTGTAAGCTACTTACTCTGTTGCAAGCCTGATTATATAGATGGGCTTTACACAAGTGTAACTGTCTTGCACAGAGAGTAAGACCTCTAGAATCTGGACCACTGTTGACCTGCTTTGGGCAGCTCCTTAATGGAGGGCCAAAATGTATTATGACTCTTGTTCTTTGAGTTGTTGGTATTTTTACAAAGTAATTTAATTTATCTTTATGGATCCATCTTTTTCGCTAAGGTACATGAATCATGATATTTCTTATAGGTGGTTATGCTGGAGCTGTTTTTCTACATTTTCTATGATTCCATCTCTGACTTTCATCAGGTGTTCTGTGTCTAAGCTAAGCAATGGAGCAGGTATAACTGTGATTTTTTTTTTGAAATATTGGTGCTATATAGCTTAATATTTTAAAAAATATTTTGTTTAAGTATTCAGCTCTGTCATCTAGGACAGGGATTTTAGTGGAGACCATTTGCAATGTGCAAGAAAATTATTTAGGAGCGGGACTTGGAGATTATTTTGGAATGGATGTATATATATATATATATATATATATATATATATATATATATATATATATATATATATAGTCCACTAGGTTATTAACCTCTTTTCAGGGGAGACCCGAGGTGGTATTTATACTACTAGTGGAAATTTGGACAGGGCATCAGGGAACCTCCCTTACTGGTTCCTGTCTTTCTGTGCATGTCCCATTCCTAGAACAGTAGCAGCTAGGAGTAAGACACGCAAGGAAGTAGCTATGTTTAAGATGTTGAGGTTTGCGGCAGTTGGTGAGATGCCTACGTTTTTCAAAGAATTGGAGGAGATCTTCCAGCATGATTTATTTCTGTTCTCTGGAAAAGGAGAATCTGTCACAGATGAATGTATTATTACAAACCTCCAATCAGGAGGGGTACAGGGTGATTTATTGCAAGATTTGGTCATTTAAAGTACACCAGAGAGTGATGTAGAAACTTCATGGGGGGGAATCATGGAAAGGATTCAAACAAAAGATGCAGAAGCATCAGTGGATGATGTAGTTTTACCTAAGGAGTGATACGGAGTAACAGTTGTTACGGGTATTCCTGTGCAAAAGGATCTAAGACAGAAAACAGTGACAGAACAAAAAAAAACAAAAAAGACAGTGTCTTACAAATACAAAGTAAGGAAGATAAGGACATAAGTAGGTGTGATATTTGGGACAGCCTGATTATCCCATTGACTATAACTGTTCCAGGAAAGCATTCATAGTGATTGCTAAAGAGACATTTTGTCACTTTTGTTCTGAAAGTATGGGAACGTTTTTATGTGGGTATGAAAAAAAAAGAATGATAGTCCTTGTAACTTGTATATCGAAAAAATTATAACAGTGAAGCAAAGAAAAAAGTTATTCAGTTTCATACTGAAATTGAAAAAGATACTTTATTAAGACCTTTAAAACATATTTGCAAGGATGTCATAACTCTTTCCGAAATTTATAACAGAGCCTTATGGACTGGAGGATGGGATTGTACTGTTATTTTAAAAAGTATGAATGATACTCTTGTTCATATTTTAGGCATGATTAATGTTGAAGGGAACGAGGGCATGGTAAAATACTGGGGACAACCTACAACATTTTTGTGTGGAAAGGATGGCCATTTAATTGGTAATTGTGCTAAAAAGAAATGTTTTGCTTGTGAAGGATTTGTTCATGAAGCAAAGCAATGTACATGAAAATGATACAAATGTAATCAGGTGGGCATGTATGAATGGATTGTAAGGTTGATAAAGAGAAATTGTGTGCTGACAAACAAAATAATGAAGTTGTATTTGATATCAAAGTGTCAATAAAAGTACAAAAGGACAGAGGCATATTAAAAGAAAAGAAAGAGTTAGATGATAGTTCTGAAGTAAGTTGTGGAGATGACATCAATTGGAAAACAGTGAAAAAGAAAAATAACTCCACTCGTAAAAGAGTAAGGACAAGAAAAGAAAAGTTAAAGCTATAAGTATAAAAACAAAAGGAA
The DNA here is from genome assembly GCF_019279795.1 of Protopterus annectens. NCBI lineage: Eukaryota > Metazoa > Chordata > Ceratodontiformes > Protopteridae > Protopterus > Protopterus annectens. The sequence continues at coordinate 519,490,239 of NC_056748.1, read as the reverse complement.
AGGACACGATTAAGTTCTATGTATTGTTTTCCAGGTAACACCTATCATAAGTTCTAAGCTAAAAAAGTAGGAAAGAAACAATTTTAGATTGCTCCCAGTAAACATAAATGGTTTTAAGAAAATTATAAGATGAACTGGTAGCTGGGGTGCCTTCTGTGCGGAGTCTGCATGTCCTCCCTGTGGTCGCATGGGTTTCCTCTGGGTGCTCCAGTTTCCTCCCACATCCCAAAGACATGCTGCAGGTGGATTGGGCACTCTAAATTGGCCCTAGGCATGAAGTGCGTGCGTGTGCCTTCGGTGGAAGGTTGGGCGCCGGGCTGGCAACTCAACACAGTAAAACTCCACTGCCAATCATGAGCGGACAGGTGATCCGCTGTGGCGACCCCTAACCAGGAAATGCCAAAAGAAGAAGAAGAAGATAAGATGAACTGGTAGATTATAATGCTGTAGCAAATGTGATGTTGATATCATTATGTTAGAAGATATATGATTTTTAACAAGTGAAAGATTATGAGGTGGGAATATAGTATGGAACTTGAGTAATAAACATTGTGTTGGAATAGCTGTGGTAACTCATTAAAACCTGTGTGATGTGGAATGTCACATGTCTAGCAACCAACACACATCTTGCATTTATGTTTATTTCTGGAAACATCAACTTGTAAATCATAAGATAAACAAATGTAAATGTTTTGTGTACAATAAATGCTATTATAACTGTACAAATAGTAATGTTATCAACCCAGCCACTAGGGATGATTGGGCGGACTTCAATGGGCATGCAGCAGGTAAGGGTGATAAAGGACAGTGAAGTGGGGTGGGGATAGTGAATCAGGAAAACAGATTGAAGCAAAGGGGAGAGGGGACAGCTAATCATGAAGAGGAGGAAGAAGAAAAAGGTTGTTGGCCCAGATGACACCTGTGGAAGCTTGGGAGGTGCTTGGAGAAATGGCAGTGGAATTTTTAACCAGATTGTTTATGAAATTTTTGGAAAGTCAGTGGATGCTGTTGGAGAAATAGAAGGTCAGAAAGAGTTTGCATTGTGTCTTTGTGGACTTTAGAGAAAGCATATGATAGGGTTCTTAGAGAGGAGTTGTGGTATTGTAGTATGTAAGAGTGGTACAGGATATGTACGAGGGTAATGTGACATTGGTGAGGATTGCGGTGGGAGTGACAGATATGTTTAAGGTGGAGATGGCATTACATCAAGGATCAGTTCTGAGCCCTTTCTTATTGGCAGTGGTGATGGACAGGTTGACAGATGAGATCAGACAGGAGGCCCATGGACTATGATGTTTGCAGATGAACTTGTGATATGTAGTGAGAGTAGGGACCAGGTTGGGAGACCCTAGATAGGTGGAGATTTGCTTTAGAGAGGAGAGGAATGAAGGTCAGCAAGGCTAAAATAGAATATATGTGTATAAATGAGAGGGAGGGTAGAGGAATGGTGAGGATGCAGGGAGTAGAGCTGGTAAAGGTGGATGAGTTTAAGTACTTGGGATCAACAGTTCAGAGTAATGGTGAGTGTTGAAGAGAGGTGAAGAAGAGAGTACAGGCAGGGTGGAATGGGTGGAGGAGAGTATCAGCAGTGATTTGTGACAGACGGGTACCAGTAAGAGTGAAAGGGAAGGTCTACAAGAGGGTAGTGAGACCAGCTATATTATATGGGTTGGAGACGGTGGCATTGATGAAAAGGCAGGAGTCAGAGTTGGATGTGGTAGAGTTAAAGATGTTAAGATTTACACTGGGTGTGACTAGGATGGACAGGATTAGGAATCTGTATATTAGAGGCTCAGCTCAGGTTGGACAGTTTGGAGACAAAGGAAGAAAGGTGAGATTGCGTTGATTTGGACATGTGCTGAGGAGGAATGCTGGGTATATTGGGAAAAGGATGCTAAGGATGGAGCTGCCAGGTAAGAGGAAAAGAGGAAGGCCAAAGATAAGGTTTATGGATGTGGTGAGACAGAACATGCAGGCGGTTGGTGTGAAAGAGCAAGATGCAGAGGACAGGAAGAAATGGAAACAGATGATCTGCTGTGGTGACCCCTAACGGGAACAGCCGAAAGAAGAAGAAGAAATAGCAATGTTATCAGAAAGAAGTATACTTTACAGTCATATTAATCAGTGCATTCTTAGTCTTTTCCATAAATACTGTAATATATTATAATGCATACAACTACCAAATTATGTATTTTAAACTTTCACAAACACATTTTATATCTTGAAAACTGTACAAGTTAGACATGCATTGTTCCATTTTTGTAAACCAGACATAAGCTTTTACATGACAACAAGAAATTGCTCAACAAGTGTACGTTTATTGAAATAGTTACAGAAATATGAAATCATATATTTAATTGTATAATTAACAAAACAGTGTGCATCTCTCAAGACATGCAATCTACAGTGCAAATATCAAACACAGTTTTCTTCAACAACATGTACATGCAGCAGTTTATAAGTCGTTTGGTTTCTGAAGTATTAAGTACATCTGGAAATATTGCTTATTATCATAATTACTAACTAACAACTAGGACTATTCCCAGTATAGTGTGATATAAACCAGCACTGACAGTGAACTGTCCTGTCTCCCACATTGGTGTTTCATACCATACACCTCAATAAAATGTAGATCTCTCAGTTATGAAAATATGAACAGAAATATACAAATATGACTAATAAGTGGCACAAGCATTTATATCCACTGCAGGACATCCTAGACTAATCTGACTGTCATTTTGTTAATAACACATTGTCCTTTCTAATACTCCCTATCATTAGCTGGTAAGTCACTTAGTTAAAGAAGCCAGCCCCAAGAAAGTTCTGGATACCACAGTGAGGTATGGGTGTAAACTGGGAGCATACAAAATGATGTTTTAGGCTTGAGTAAGTTATTTTTATTTATTTTATTTTATTTTACATTTGTTGACCAGGCTAGTCTAACTGGATATATGTCCATTTTCAGTAGAGGCCCGGGGAGAAAAGCTCCAAGCACTAGCAGTGACAAAGAATACAATATTTAGTAATTAGTCAAGTTACAGTACATTGTCTGTGTTGGCAAGAACAAAAATAGTAACAAGTCATTTAGTAGGTTGAAGTTAATATCCAATAACAGAGAGATAAACAAAGACAAACATATAATTTTGTACATAGAAAAAGTTACATAGAAAAAACAATGGAAAATTTGGATTTTACATTGGTGAAAATGGAATGGTTAAAGATAATGGATGTGAGAATGAAAGTAAAAGCTTACAGGCTTTTGGCATTATATGCTCTTGTTTACATGGAAAAAAGAGAATTTTTGTTCCACCAGATAATGGATTATAAAATAGTCAAGATGAATGTTATAATACTGGGAGATTTTAACTGTGATTTATTATGCTAATGTAATAAAAAAGGAAGTGACATTAAACAAATGCAATAAGTTTTTAAATATCTTGAATTACTTGCTTGGAATAGAACACCAGTGGCTTCATGGTAGGGGTTCAGATAAATCTGAAATAGATTGTTTTGTACTGTCAGAAGGTTTACTCATTGCAGAGGGTGAACCACTTGCAACAGTATCTTTTAGATCATTTGGCACTTTAAATGGAAGTATTTGAAGATAAGGAATATATTAGACTAGGAAAAAGAATAAAAAGAACAATTAAATGTTATGAAGTGTCAAAGGAAAACAAATAATACTTAAATTATAGAAGGGTCATATGACTGAGTGAGAGTTTTTTTTTAATAAAGCTAGTCTGAGAGGTAGAAAGAAATATAAAAAGTTTCTTACAATGGTAAAACAATTTAAGAAAAAAATGCAAAACAGATTATATAGTTTCATGTACGAAAGTATTAAGACATTAAAAATAATATAAAGAGTATTATGATAGAGAAAAATAAATATATTGAAATAATTAGGAAATATTAGGCTTTTGTTGTTTAAGCAAACATATTGTTTGCAAGAAAAAATAATTTTCCCCATATTTAGGCAAAATATTGAAAGACGACAGTAGTCCAGTGAGGGAAATGAAAGACATAAAAAGTGACATAGCAAAAACTGAGAATAAAATAATAAATATATCAGTATAGTATGTAGAAAACATGCATAGAAACAAGAATAAAGTGATCAAGAAAATATAGAAAGTTAAAAGTTTTTCTACACAAGTTACAGATGATTTTTAAAAAGATATTACTATAAGTGAATCAAATAAAATACTTATACAAATAAAGGTAAATTCAGTTTCTGGTCTGTGTGGTATAGGATATGAGTTGTATAAAAATTTGAAGGATTGTTTATGAAGAACCTTGTAGTAGGATTTTAAAATTTGTCTTTAAAAAGAATGATAAAAAGGACATTAGAAACTGGAGAACAATCACATTAAATAATACAGATTATAAAATATGAGAGTAATACAGAAAAGGACGGACAACAAGTTGCTAGAGGTAATAAAAAATTATATATTTGGCAAAAAAATGAGAGAATGTTAAGAATTATTTTTGATTATAAGACAGATTGTGGATTATATTATACACAGATGGGAAGATGATAACTCTTGGAAAGGGATATCAATAAAGCATTTTATTACATAGAATATAATGTATTATGGGATGTAATGGAAAGGTATAATGTAATTTATTAAATTATAAAAGTCTATTAGCATATCAATATAATATCCATATAATAAAGTAAGCATTATAGTAAATGGATGGTTAAGTAGTAAAAAAGTAGAAATAAGGAGTGGTATTAGGCAAGGATGTCAATTGAGTTGTATTTTATTGTCTTTAGTTATAAATATGTTTTTCCAAATACCTTTATTGAATTATCATATGTTAGTAAGTGAAGTGATGTCAAAAATACAAGACACAGAATATGTGATGGGTGATAAGGTGATAATTCCAGTTATTTTAACCTATGCAGATTATGTTATTCTCATTGTTAAGAATAAATTATCGATGAAAGAAATTATTCATCATCTGAATAATTGTTTGATTGATATTAACATGCTAATGAATAAAGGTCTGTGTAATGTAGTTAATACAAATATGTCTATTTTTTGATGGCCGAAGTAACAATATTAGCAACAAAATTTGGAAATTTAGAGGTTATGAAATCATAATGGGAGAATGCGTTAAAATATATGAAGGAAAGGTGTACTTTGTGGGGAAGATATAGACAGTCTTTTAAAAAGAATATTCATTCGATAAATTCAGTATTACTAGGAAAGATTGTATAACTATCTAAAGTGTATATGCTACCTAAAAGGTATGAAAAATAAATTTTACGGATCATGTTTTTTTCTTTTATTTGGGATTCTAGGCTTAATCCAGTTAAAAGAGGAATTTTATATATGAGTGAAATTGAATAAGGACTAGGTTTATTAAATCCAGTTGGTTATTATGTTGGGTAAAAGATGATAATGAGCAGTCACTAATTCAATTATTTCAAGTCAAATACAAAAATGTGGGGAACTGATAAAAGAAAGGAAGAGAAAAAATATAAATAAAGAGATGAAAATTTTTCAAGAAAAGATATTCTTATGGAAAATAAATATTAATGATTTAGAAAAAGAAGAATATGGTATACAAATATTATGACAACATATTATTTTGTGAATCCTTGTGACAATTTGTCTGTAGAAATAGTAAAAGTCATTCAAATTAAGAAGAAAATGGTGTCATAAAATTTCAGAATGTCAAGATTTTTTATGGTGATTGGTAATAAATTAGCAGTTAATGGAAACACACCTTATAAAAATGAAATAATATGGTTGTTTTGTAGAGAAAAATAGTCTACTGAACATGTTTTTTAATTGCAAAGAGTGATGAAATTATGGAAAATATGTGAAGAAAATTTTCTGAAGTGTTAATGATATCAAAAATATAGATATGAATATGATTTTATATGAATATTATAGAAATAAGAATGAAGAGTGTGTGAAAAGAATAGATAATAATATATGTAGCATAGGTTATGTGGAATGAAAAATTAAATGAAATGTTGATTCATGGAAAATGGATCTTAGCAGTAATATTTAGAAAAATTTGACTGTGCTTAAAGAAATGAAAGTAGGAGTTACAGAAAGGATTTGAGAATTCTTAAGAAAATTAACTTTCAATGTACATTCATTTGCAAAAATAAATTTGCATATATCAATATTTGTTTTGTAATTATGTAAATATGCAAATGGAATAATGTTTTATATGTAATGTAGGTGCTGTGGGACCTTTAACATCTAGGTGAGATACCACCAACTAAAGCAGATGGGGCTTTGATTTAAAGTCTCATCCAAATAGTGGCCCACACAGGAGTGCAGCCACTCCCTTTACCCTACTATATTGCTCTGGAAATAAAGCAGGAGTACCAAAGTATATTAACCTTTCCCAGTATTAGATAAAAAAGAAGTAATTGCAATGGTGAGTGATACTAGGATGTCTTCCAGTATTGTGATGTTGTTGACTATAGCTTTAAGAGGGATGTGCACAGTTAAGATTCAGAGGGGCTGATATTTATTTAGATGAATGTTAGTTATAAGTAATTCAGTTTTTGCAAAGCTTGAGATGGTTATAGTAGGCAGGGTTACTTGGGTTTTACTAGAGTAACTCACAGCTATACCGTCTGGTTTGTTAGACATTTCAATCATCCATTCATAATCCCTTTTTCCTATTTTTGCACATGGGGTTGGCATGTCACATTAACAGTGGCAATCATCTATTATCAATGTTCATATCACCAGATGCCCTGCCATTGTTGTTTTTCCATACAATACATATGCATGCAAGCTCATACCTATTTCCATTTTAGAGAATCCAGTCCACTGACTGCATGTCTTTGGAAGATGCGAGAAAAGTGGAACAGCCATTGAAATCCCATGTGAACACAGGGAGGACATGCAGAGTCTGCACAGACAGTACCCCAGCCAAGAATCCAACTTAAGAACCTCTTGCCATACATACAATGACAATGCTACCCACTTTACCAGAGATTTAATCTTTTATTATCATATTGTATGGGGGTAACATTTTTTCATCTTTGATTTTGAGTTTTACCCACATTTTTGTAATACACAGTATGTCTGACTTACTTGCATCAATCTAGTAACATAATTATGTGACTATGTTTCAAATGCTTCTTAACTAACTCAATTTTGTGCAGCAAGAGGGTAGTTAATCCCCTTTCTTCCTGAGATCTTCAAAGCTGTGGAACTACTTGCATCCTGGAAGCTTTTCTCCAGAATTCTCAACTGAAACTATACTTCATAAGATCTGCAATATCTGATAAATGATGTGAGTTATAAAAAATGTAAACTGTGAACGTTGTTCAGTAAACAGCAGGCGTTTTACTGGTGTTAGTATTAAAGGTCTGTCTGCAGATCCTGATTTTTAAATTGCAGATTTAATAATGAAAATAGTGTTTAGTTTGCCAAAAAAATATTAATGTTACAGTCAGACAAAGGACAATTTCTCTGCAGATGTGCAAGATAGAGCCAGGATACCATGGGGAAATTATTTACCTGTTCAAGAACTTTCCAGTGATGTATGACTGGGGGGGACGTATCATACTGCTGTTTTGCAGTATTGCAGAGTCTATGCAAATTATGAAAGTATTATCACAATGTTTCAAAACAGTATTGTCTATAAAACTAAGCTTATTAGAGGGCAGGTATCAGTGACAATATTATGTGACGTAACATTTTGCATAAGGTTATACCAATTTTCTACTGTAGGTCACACAGGTTATAAATTGAATGCAATTATAGCTAATAGTCATAATTGCTTTACCAGAAAATCAATTATATCTCAGAATATCTTCACATCACCTAACATGTATTAATGTCATTTTTTTACTTACACTCAAAGCTTGCATAACCTACCTCAAACATGACAGCATTATACAGTATTTTGCATTATTAATGTAAATATGGAAACTATCTCACACTTTTCAAAACGTTTTGCAAACACACTTTAGTATTTGTAGCTCTGTAATGTGACCATTTCACTATGTATGCTTACAAATTATGTCAGTTTGTAGATGTCCCTTTGTTATCTTAGTTTTGGGTATGCATATGTATCAGGATTTCATAAATTAGACTTTTGAAAACCGTGACAAATATATTCATTTCAGGAGTAGGGGGAAGTCTCCTGTAAAGATAAACTCTTACAGGACCCACAGGAACTCTGCTTTCTTGTTGACTGTAATTTTATGTAAAGTAATGAGTTAATTGAGTATTGAGGAGATGTTTGTGATACAAAGATTTGTGGGCTTTGAACTTGCCATGTACTTTTGAGACGGTTTAACCATTAAATTCTAATAAAGGGGAAAGGGGAAAAAACGAATGATAGGTGGGAAAGCTAAATACTTAAATATTCTAAATGGTGAAGATTTTCAGAGTTTGAGATATTTCTTGCGACAGACTGTTAATATAAATATCTCATATTGAGTACTGTATATATTGAAAATGCTATAAGGATATAACGATCTTCCTGATTGGTTGCTATACTTACTGAGGGGTGGAAACTTAATGAACTTGAATCTAAGGGAAACAATGCATCATCTGGTTATCGGGACTTCTGCTGAAACGCATATTAATATATGTTTCCATCTAACAATCTACTGAGACATCCTTCCTAGTTTACATATTTATTAGTTTAATTATCTTTACTAAACTAATCATTTACAGCAACGATCACTAACATATGAATATACAGTAATTATACTATGATAGCAAAGAAATAGAATAGTCTGTTTTACAAGGAAATGGGATAAAACTGTATAAAGAGAGAATAATGGGCGTAATGTTTGAGGTATTTCATAATAGTCAGAAGTTACAAGGACATGGGATAAAACTGTATAAAGAGAGAATAATGGACGTAATGTTTGAGGTATTTCATAACAGTCAGAAGTTACAAGGACATGGGATAAAACTGTATAAAGAGAGAATAATGGACATAATGTTTGAGGTATTTCATAATAGTCAGAAGTTACAAGGAAATGGGATAAAACTGTATAAAGAGAGAATAATGGACGTAATGTTTGAGGTATTTCATAACAGTCAGAAGTTACAAGGACATGGGATAAAACTGTATAAAGAGAGAATAATGGACGTAATGTTTGAGGTATTTCATAATAGTCAGAAGTTACAAGGACATGGGATAAAACTGTATAAAGAGAGAATAATGGACGTAATGTTTGAGGTATTTCATAATAGTCAGAAGTTACATTTGGTTCTCATTCCCAGAATATGAAATTTAAATAGATTGGAATGACTCATAAGGGCTGACAGACTATTGTGAAAGATTTATTCAAAGATATTCTTTTAACAAAGCAAAGCATCAGTATTGCATGAGCTTTATGTGCAATAGTGACATTATATCAGAAGCAGACAAAGTACATATTTGCTTAATAGTAAACTTCACCCTATGTAACTGATTTGAGACAAGCTCAAGACACACATATAATTAAGTTGGTTCACTTAAAGTAGTCTAAATCGTTTAGATTACTAGGTTTGCTACATTTGACACTCCTAGAAACTGATAAAAGATTTTCTGAATGTCCTTTAAAGCATTGGCTTATCATCACTGAACAAATGTTGATAGTCATGTGAATGCAAAATTTCTGCAATTTGGTTATAGTTATGTGCTAGATATAATTTTTAATAACTAGCTGTTACCTAATCTATAGAGAAGTTATTGAAAATTGCAAAGTTTGTTATAAATTGCATAGTCACATTGTGTACATTTCACAAACATTTATCGAAATATTTTAAATAGATGGCTAAACTTGATTGTCATAAAACCTGAGTCATACAAATACATATATGTATATATATATATATATATATATATATATATATATATATATATATATGTATACATATGCTCAAATGAATAATTTGCATATGTATTTGGTTTAAATTTTGTTCTATAACTTTACTGATTAATTGAGATTGATTATAGGGTCACCTCAATAAATCCAGACGTACGTGAGGGAATGATGATGAAGGATTCACGTTAACACTATTTTGACACGCAATGCTGAATAATAAGACTGACAGTTCAATATCAAAACACTGCACTATGTAAATATGTTCATACCTTCTTATTGAGAATTTAGTCTGTTCACAAATATCTACCTATCTATATATATATAAAGAAAAGAGAATCCGATGGTAGTTTATAGATGAGATTAAATACTAATGTTAATTTGGAAACATCTCTAGTATTAATTTAGAACATATGATTAATGCCTCATCATTTAATTACTTACTTAAACAACAAATCTACTAGGAATATAAGTCAACTGAACATCTCATGTGATAAAACATAAGCTAGAAATTAAAATGTACTATATACACACTTTCTTCTTGAAACTCAAACTATTAGATCTAATTTTTTTGTTTTTGTATTTGAGACAATTGATTGGTTAATCAACTTCATAATTTATACTAATACTATATTTAACATAGCTGAATATTGCAGTTACAAGTTTTAGTTCAATAAGAAAATTTCAAAGCCTGGTAAGATAGATAGCAAAAGTATAAGTCATTTTAATTATAAATTAGTCTCCTTCTATATTAAGGTTACTTACACAGCTCAGAAGGAATAGTAAAGGAAGTTAGGAAGGGCAGTCTAAGAGCTCTAGTCTTGTCTGTTAGATGAGGAATGTATTACATTCGATGTTTAGTATGGGTTAAAACTGACATTAGTTCAAAATTAGTAAATATGTCATCATTCAGTTACCTTTTTAGTTCAAACAAGCCTGACTTAAGCATTTCTTTATACACATTCATGAAAGAAGCATGGTTGATAAAGACATCTAAAAATGCACTAGTTAATACTGAATTAATGTCACAGGAAGGGATTTATGTATTTAAGAAAATTAAATATGAAGAGTTGTATGAAAGGTTGGACACTAAGGAGGGAGAAAAGGACCCGTACTGATTGGCTAGACAGAGGGACCGAGCTAGGAAAGATGTGCAGCAGGTAAAGGTGATAAAGGATAATGAGGGAAACGTACTCACAAGTGAGGAGAGTGTGTTGAGGAGATGGAAAGAGTACTTTGAGGGGTTGATGAATGAAGAGAATGAGAGGGAGAGAAGGTTGGATGATGTAGGGATAGTAAATCATGAAGTACAATGGATTAGCAAGGATGAAGTAAGGATAGCTATGAAGAGAATGAAGAATTTAAAGGCTGTTGGCCCAGATGACATACCCGTGGAAGCATGGAGGTGTTTAGGTGAAATGGCAGTGGAGTTTTTAACCAGATTGTTTAATGAAATCTTGGAAAGTGAGAGGATGCCTGAGAAATGGAGAAAAAGTGTTTTGGTACCGATTTTTAAGAATAAGGGTGATGTCAGAGCTGTAGTAACTACAGAGGGATTAAACTGATCAGTCACAGCATGAAGTTATGGGAAAGAGTAGTGGAAGCTAGGTTAAGAAAGGACGTGATGATTAGTGATCAGCAGTATGGTTTCATACCGGGAAAGAGCACTACAGATGCAATCTTTGCTCTGAGAGTGTTGATGGAGAAGTACAGAGAATGTCAGAAGGAGTTGCATTGTGTTTTTGTAGACTTAGAGAAAGCATATGACAGAGTGCACAGAGAGGAGTTGTGGTATTGTATGAGGAAGTCAGGAGTGTCAGAAAAGTATGTAAGAATGGTACAGGATATGTACAAGGGTAGTGTGACAGTGGTGAGGTCTGCAGTGGGAGTGATGGATGTGTTTAAGGTGGAGGTGGGGTTACATCAAGGATCATCTCTGAGCCCTTTCTTATTTGCAATGGTGATGGACAGGTTGACAGACGAGATCAAACAGGAGTCCCCGTGGACTATGATGTTTGCAGATGACATTGTGATCTGTAGTGAGAGTAGGGAACAGGTGGAGGAGACCCTGGAGAGATGGAGATATGCTCTAGAGAGAAGAGGAATGAAGGTCAGCAGGACTAAAACAGAATATATGTGTGTGAATGAGAGGGAGGATAGAGGAATGGTGAGGATGCAAGGAGAAGAGGTGGCAAAGGTGGATGAGTTTAAATACTTGGGGTCAATAGTTCAGAGTAACGGGGAGTGTGGAAGAGAGGTGAAGAAGAGAGTACAGGCAGGATGGAGTGGGTGGAGAAGAGTGTCAGGAGTGATTTGTGACAGATGAGTACCTGTAAGAGTGAAAGGGAAGGTCTACAAAAGGGTAGTGAGACCAGCTATGTTATATGGGTTGGAGACAGTGGCACTGACAAAAAGGCAGGAGTTTGAGCTGGATGTGGCAGAATTAAAGATGTTAAGATTTGCACTGGGTGTGACGAGGGTGGACAGGATTAGGAATAAGTATATTAGAGGGTCAGTCCAGGTTGGAAGGTTTGGAGACAAAGCCAGAGAGGCACAATTACGTTGGTTTGGACATGTGCTGAGGAGGGATGCTGAGTATATAGGGATAAAGATGCTAAGGATGAAGCTACCAGGTAACAGAAAAAGAGGAAGGCCTAAGATAAGGTTTATGGATGTGGTGAGAGAGGACATGCAGGTGGTTGGTGTGACAGAGCAAGATGCAGAGGACAGGAAGAAATGGAAACAGGTGATCTGCTGTGGTGACCCCTAACTGGAACAGCCGAAAGAAGATGATGAATAAAACAATTCCTTTTCTTAAAAGAAATCTGACATGGATTTAACACTGGTATCTTTAAATACTAATGACTTAAATGATCCTAATAAGAGATCCAATTTATTAAGATATCTAAAAGTAAACCGAGCCCAAGTAATCTTTCTACAAGAAAATCATTTTAAAACCAATGACAAATTTTAATGGAACCCTAATAAATATATAACATTAGACAGTTCTTCTTATAAATCAAAAACTAGAGGAGTAACAATTTTATGAATACAGCTTCGGGACCTGACAATACCCCTGGCTGTGTTCTACATGCACTACAGAGTGAAGGGGCACATCACCTGTGTAGCCTGTTCAATCACAGCCTCACCTCAGACTTTGTCCCTACTGAATGGCACACTGCTACAGTCATCACTCTCCACAAAGGAGGAGCGACTACAGACCCTGGGAACTATTGCCCTATTAGCCTGATGAGCCTGATATGCAGAGGTATGGAACGCATCATCATGGACCTAATAAACAAGGATATAGGGAATCTTCAAACTCTGGATCCTACACAGTTTGGTTTTGTGAAGGGTAGATCATGCATGTTCAACTTGTTCGACTTCTTTGAGTCAGTTACCAGAGCTGTGGATGAAGGCAAGATGGTTCATACAGCCTATCTTGATCTGACCAAGGCTTTTGATACCATTCCCCACTCAGGAATCATAGAAAGACTCACTAAGCTAGGCATCAGCCCCTATATCACTAGGTGGGTTACAAACTGGCTCACAGATAGAACCCACAGTGTGAAAGTAGCTGACTCCAAATCTAGTCACGAGTGGAGTCTCACAGGGTTTGGTCCTGGGTCTCTCCTGTTTGGTATCTACTTCTCTGAGGTCCAGTCCAACACAAAGGGACTCTGGCTGACAATGTTCCCAGACGATTGCAAGTTGGGAGCTATTATTAACTCCCAAAGTGATGTTGACATCCTGCAGAATGGCCTCACTGAGACCAGCGACTGGTGTCAGAACCAAGGCCTTAAGCTCAATGCCAAAAAATGTGCCATCATCCCCTTTGGGAAAAATCCAGTTTCCATGAATTACCACATTGATGGTAGTCCACTGAACACAGAAGGCATTATAAGAGATCTGGGAACACAGGTTGACAGCAACCTCTCTTTTGATCACTACATTGGCACTGTGGTCAGAAAATACTTCTATGTGGCACATCTCATTATTAAGAGTTTTGCATCCAGGAAGAAAGAGGTCATTGTCTCCCTCTACTCTTCCCTCAATAGGCCAGTCATCAAGTACAATGCCCCATTTAGCATGTACTTCACTAGTCACCTGCAACAACTGGAGAGGCTGCAAAAGTACCTCACAAAGAGGATCCTAGGCCTTAAACACTTGTCCTATAATGAACAGACCCAAAAAACTCCAACTGTTCTTTGTCTCATATGGCCTACTTAGAGGGGATCTCTGCTTGACTTCCAAAGCCATGTCTGACCCAGCTCTGTTAGAAATGCTACATCTAAAGAAATCCCATTCTCTCCACACCACACACTCCAGAGACCTCAACCTCATTACCATAATTAACAGAACATGGTGGAGGGACAGGTTCATAACCCAGAGATTACACATGCTGTGGAATAGACTTCCCATACATGTCAAGCAGAGCACCTCACTGACCCTCTTCAAGAGAAATCTTGATGAGTGGATAGGAAACAGAAAATTCACCCCAGGGATAACTCCAGTGGCTCTACTCGACAGAGGCACTGGCAACTAAGGTTGGGTGGCACTATGGCAGGGAAATCCTATGGCTACCCTTGTAAAGGCCCCAGGGCCATTAGCCTAGTACACACCTATGAACCTATGAAAATAATTCATTAATACCAGAAGTTACATATAAATATGAAGACAGGGATGGACTTATAGCCATTGTTATATTAAAATGTAATAATAAAACGTGGACCTTAGTAAACTTATATTGGTTTCAAGGTATGGGGGTAGGAACAGCCAAGAAACATTTAGATCTCATTACAAAAATTTGAAAATGTAACATAATAACAGGTGGCGATTTTAACTGTATCATGGATGTTACAGAAACCTCAAACAAGAAGTCCCCTCATTTATAATCTACTGCTAAGCATTTAAAAAATGGATTGAGATATTTAAACTAAGAGATGTTTATAATACTATAGAATCTAACTCATTACTTTATTCACATCAAGATTATAGATATGGCACCTAAACCAGAACAGATAAAATATATGTATCTCAAGATCTCTATTCAAAAATCTTAAATTTCTCAATAATTCCATGTCCATTCTCAGATCATAACTCTCTTATACTGAAAATTCATATGGAATTTAAACTGTTAACCATAACTTCCAGGATTTTTTCATACATTGCAAAAATTAAAGAGTTCAAGTCATGGTTAATCTCTGAAATTCAGTTCTATCTAGATATTAATTACAAGCCAGAAATTAACATACTTATTGTTTGGAACTCACTAAAAGCTTACATATATGGTAAAACCATTGGTTCAAAAATAAAGTTAAAGAATAGGAATCAGAATTACAGGAATTGCAAAATCAACTCTATTACTTAAATCCAATAGAAAGTTAAATTCTACTGAGAATAAAAAAATAAATAAAAGATTTAAACAAAAAATACAATGAAATATCGTCCCATAAAACTAACAGCCATGGAAAGATTAAAAATAAACTCTTATGCTACTTTTCCAAAGCATCTAAATAATTTATCTATGAAAGTTAAAATGCAATCTAAAGCCAATAATATTGTTAACATCTTACAATGAAGGAAAGGGAAAAAAAGTTTTGGACATAGGTGATATTTTGAATGCATTTAGGAATCATTATGCAAAACATTATAAAAGTGAAGCAAATATAACTGAACATTTGAACCTAGGAAATATTATTCCTAACATTAAGAAAATTTCTGAGAAATTAAAGACAGAGCCACAAAAAACAATAACTCACAGAGAAGTCACAGGTAATATTAAAGAAAGTAAATCTAGTAAGGCGCCATGTATAGATGGCTTAATCATAGAATTATATAAACTGTTCCCCATATCCATAACTTCTCTCTTGCATTAAACTTTTCTTGACCTCTAATATCATGCAATAATCCCTCCCTCATGGAGATAGTCCCTAATCCCTCCTATTTTAAAGGAAGGCAAATATCCTAATTATTGTAATTCTTATAGACCAATATCATTGTTGAATAATGATTACAACATTTTCATGTCAATTATGGTTAATAGAATGAAAATCCCACTGACCAAAATAATTAACAAGGGTCAAACTGGTTTCATATGATAAACATACTCAGGATAATATTAAAAGGATACTAACTCTAATTGATAATCTACGCTGAGAAAATTGGGAAGCCTTGATAATTGGTTTGGACATAGAAAAGGCCTTTGATTCCTTAAATTGGGATTAGTTAGGTAAAATTCTAAATATATTTGATTTTCCTCTTTCAATTACCACACTTATAAAAAAGGTTTATGAAAATAACTTAGCATACATTAAAATAGGACCTTGTACTTCCGAAGCAATACAGATCACTAAAGGAACTAAACAAGGTTGTCCCATATCACTTATTCATTTCACATTAGCTGTAGAGATACTTGCTATTTTAATATGTAACAATCCAAAAATAAAAGGCATAGATACGATCAATATAGCTCTAAAATAATGCTGTTGCTGATAATGTGCTTCTTACTTTATCTAACTCTAAAGAAGTGTTAGACAAAGTTGATATACTAACAGGAAACTTCCAAAAGATCTCATGTCTCTATTTTAATAAATCAAAGTCAAAGTTTTTGTTGTTGAACAAAAAAGGAAGTACAAGTAGCAGAGAGGCACATTATTGGCAATCAAGTCTCATCTGTACACTATTTGGGAATTGTATTGTGTATGAATATGAAAGAGACACTAAAC
>NC_056748.1:519401206-519468706 GCF_019279795.1 Protopterus annectens | reverse complement strand
TAAGATAAACACAAACACACACACACTCACACACACACACACACACACACACACACACACACACACACACACACACACACACACACACACACACACTCACACACACACACACACACACACACACACACACAAAACAATGCATATACAAGTATACTAAAGATATGAGTGAGAGAGAAGTGAAAGAAAAAAAAAATTGCAAAGGACATAAGGCAATTGAAGTAAACAAGACAATTTTAGTGTGAATGGAAAAAGAATTTTGGGAGATAATTTGAAAATGAAGGTTGGAATGCAGGTCTGTGTAAGGAGGTTTGACTTAGCAGACAGTGCGATGGGTGCAAGAAAATATCATTGCTAGTGGAGGAGATCGCAACTGAGGGTTTCCGCCAAGTGCTCGGCATACAGTAGAATCAGCTATAGATGCTAACTGAAATGAACAGATTAGCGGTGAACAGAGTGTTAAGGATGCAAACAGCTAAGAGGAAAGATTAGATGGACAGGAAAAAAAAAAGATTTTTCAAGCATTTTTCTGTGATTTAGGTATTTAATGTAATCTGTATGCATTTTAATTGGTCTTAATTGGTCTTTTTCAATTTTGCAGTGCATTAAATTTTTCAGAACATGACTAACAACCCAGCAAATTGCCTGAATTCCTGTACTCTGTTCACATTTTTTCACATTGCTCTAAGAATTCCACATGATCAGTCAACTGTACCCTGGAGGCCATTCTAATTTTATAATTTGTTTTCTCTGGCAAATTAAATACTTGCACTGAAATATCTTTTGTTGTGTAATTTCCATACAGTGCCATAACTTAAATTTGTTTTATCTTTCACATAGCCTTCCCTAGAGGCACAGAGCACTTTTTAAAAGTGCCAGCATTGCAATCACTTATTAACAGTAGATCTTACATTTTTATGTTTACCTGGCAAGCTGAGCAGTAACCCATGAAAATGAGTTTTAATTGTCTTAAATAGAAACTACTTGCCCTAATTTCTGATTACAATTTCTGATTACTAAATATTAGAACAGAACCTGTGAGTAACCTGGTTTACTTGTATAAATGAAACTTTAGCAATAGTGACATTTAAAATCACTGAACGTATTATATATATAAATCTATATCTATTTCTGTACACACACACACACACACACACACACACACACACACACACACACACACACACACACACACACATATATTTCTGACATTTCACTGAAATGTTACACAATCAGATGTCTAAGCATTGGACATCTAATGTTCAAAAGTAAAAACATTAAAAAAATATTTTTTTTTCACAGAGCAAATGACACTCCTACTAATTATATATATCAACTCTAAGATTGCATTACAGTGGGGAAAGGGCAGGTTTCTCAAACATCGCTGTTCTGCGATCTCACTCAAAAAAGATGGAGCAGGTACATCAGCTGATTTTCAATCAACTGGCTTCTTCAGTGTTTGGTGTAACAACATTAATGTCAATGAAACACAAGTGACTTATATATATATATATATATATATATATATATATATATATATATATATATTTATTTTTTAACAGGGGTAGAGTATTGATCGCAATCGACAATTTTCAGACTGAATCTGGAGAAATATGCTTTACTATCAAAAAACATATTTGAAGGTTAAAATATTCTTAGTGATATGTCATACTGTTTACTGTGCAATGCAGTTGCTTTAAAATTGCTCTCCCAGCTTGCTGCAAAAACAAAATGGACAGCCCTCTCCTACCTAAGCTGCTAACTTATCTTTGTCTTCAAGAGTGAATGCAGACTCCCTGTCTCATTCCAACAAGATAACAGCTTATCAGATTCTTAAAGAAACAGCATGATGCATGGAGAAGTACTTCTATAATTATACAAGAAGGTCCTTAATGGACGTTCAAGGTCCACTCTTTTAAAAAATAAACTATAAGTAAAAAAAAAAAAAATAGCAACTGGAAAAGTTACACCTTTTAGGGTACATCTTCACTCCCCTGATAGTTACGTATACAGATTCTGGGATTGCTATGTCTCAGAGGAGACAGAATGATTCCAACGTTCTGCGAACCTGGAATTACCGAACATCTTCATTCCTACTTCTGCTTGTGCATTTCCGCAAATCACAGATATGGTCTCCCAAACCTGTAACACAGGCAGTCTTGTACAATTCACTTTTTTTCTGGTTTAAAGTGCCTAGACAGCCTGGAAGCAGCATGGGCTGTTCAAAGAGTCTGAAGTAAACTTCAGTGATCACTTTTGTTAATTAATTTCAGCCCCAGACTTGGTTATAATAAGGTTTTGCAGGATTCTGCCCATGCAAGAGGTAGGGTTGCCACCATTACAAATGGCCAAAGTGGGACATGTTTGGTACAGACATCAGACTGCACAGACCGACACATACTCACGGCCAGTACAAAGGACTGAACATAACTGTTTTGCCTACAGAAAAGCGTATTCCTGTAGCATTTTAGTTGCTTATTCTGTTTCTCATAACAGTCAGGTATTTCAGATACAGAATTAACTGTTTAAAGCAACTATCACATAAAATATAAGAAATATGTTTGTCCTAAAATCTCAGGACATTTGCCATGTTGACAATTACATGTCAGGACACAACTGCCCAAAGAGGGACTGTCCCTCGCAAAGTGGGACAGGTGGTAACCCTAGCAAGAGGTTGAGCAGGAGGTTCCCTTTGGATACATGGTTACTGAATGATTATAATATATTTGCTGGAATATGTTTACACATTGATTTGTTTTCTGCAGTTACTTGCCTCCTTGATGTTGTACCGATGACGTATTCCACCTCAAATCATACTGATTATACTTATACTGAAATTGCAGAATATCGCACAAAGAGTATGCAACCTCAAATTGTACTGGTTATACTTATACTGAAATCACAGAATGTCACACAAAGAGCAAGAGTTTGTTATGTCAGTGCTCAGTAAAGGGGGAGTGGATGATAAGCCCCCAAACATGAGAGGTGCAAGAGGCTTGCATTTATTGAAAAAATATTTTCTTTACTCTTCTATATGTTGCCGTTGTATAAAATTGACTTAACATATCAGTACTTGTATTTAGCTCTTATTACTACATTACTCTTACTACATTAAGTTGATTTCTATGTTTGGGGCTGAGCATTTGGACTTGGAGATTTTGGAGTTCAGTATGTCATAGTGGAACCCTGAAGATGCACATAGGCAAACAATGACTAAATTCATATCAGACTCTTCTTCTGGTCTGTGAGACCTTAGCACTGTCATCCAGGTAATCTAGATCCCAGTTTTCAAGACATGTCTCTTCTCTTGGCACTTTTTGTGTCAGAATTTTCATAATAAATTAATTACATCTTCTAGCATGATTATACCAAGATTTTTATTGGTATCTTGCACTGAATTTCTTTATCTTTTGTACTCTGTCATCAAGGAGTTTACCAATGGATCTCTTGATCAATTACTTCCTAAAAATGTAACATGGCAAGAAGCAGAGCTGAGTACCATGCAACTTCTAACTGGTCACTCACTAACAGACTTAGTAGTTCAGAAGTGCCATTAAATGATTTTTCTGTGGGAAGATCTGTTTTTTCCGTAAAACAGCAGCATTTTTACTAGTTACTTACCTTGGTAATGATAGTCCACAATGCATATCACAACTCCTCCAGCTGGTAGTTAAGACCTGGGACACAGGTTAAGCACAACAGAAGCAAAAATAAACAAATGAATAGCTAGCTAGATAAACGAATAATATGCTTTGCACATGAAGTGACTAGGCTGCACATTAAATATATCATATACATTAATTGTAGATTCTCCAAAAGCTGGCAACCAGTCAGAATGCAGTATTTTGTAAGACCATTTTCCTTATAATTTAGTGAATTTTAAATGAGAATAATCACACTAATTAATTAACATTCAAATCTAATGATTTTTTGTTTTTTTGCTGTGCCTTTAGCATCCCCTGTAGTAGGCCAGGGATTCTGACTGTGTATTAATGAAGAGAAGATCTTGGTCACACAAGACAACATGTGGTCAAGGAAAGAAAGACATGTATGTGTGGGAAAGCCTTACAGGCTGCATTAACATACCCACCCACAGTCACTGCCACTCAGTATATGGGACTCTACTGTCATGTACTGTCAAGAATAACTCTGCAAAGAGAATTTATCTCAGAATTAAGCAATACAGACAAGCAAATATGAACTAGGAGGAGAAATTAAAATGCTTGCTGAATGACAGGAAAATGCACTTCTGCTGTCACAAAAAGTCTAATGCTAAAATGTACATTATCAAATGATCCATCCAACTGACTGTCCATCTGTACACAATGCCCATCCATCCATCCATCCATCCATCCATCCATCCATCCATCCATCCATCCATCCATCCATCCATCCATGTTCTAAACTGCTTGTTCTCTTGCAAGTTAATCAGCTAGGAAGCGAAGTATGGCAGAAGAGATTTCCCAATCTCACACAATATTTCGCATCATACTTTACTGAACCACAGACATTTCCAAGCAAACTGTGAGATATAATCATTCTTGAAGGTCCTGGGTTTGTCCAGGGCTTCTTCCTGGTGTGCCATGCCTGATGGTACTCTTATGGAAGAAAAACAGGGAACTTCTTCCCTAATTGAAAACCCACTTTATCTGAATTCTATCTCATCCTGAAGGAACAGTGGTTTTCACTGTGAGGCCCAGCAAGTCTGCAGACCTCCTCTCTCTATCAGTGAGTGAGTCCACAATATTCCCTCTTTAAAGCCTCTTGTATCAATGCTCTCACCATGATGTTTCCCAAAGGTATGACCTCAGGTGACAATGGAGGCATAGACTGACCTGTAAAATGCTAGCTTTGTCCTATGGCTCAACTCTCACTTCCTCAGCACAGTCCAGTACAACACTTGTAGTACTGCCTACCTACTGGTCAGTATCCTGATCCCATTTATCCTTGTTCATGAACAGAAATCACAAGCTGCTTTACCTCTCCACTTGTAGTTACTCTTCCCCAGCAACACCAACAAATTTGCTCTCTTCTTAGACAGAACAATAACTTCTATTTTATGGTGTTAATTTGTACCCCATTAGCTGTGTATTCAGCAGCAAACTGTTCCTGTTTATTCTGGAGCTCACTCCCAGCTCTCAGACTTCCATACTGCATACTCTACAAATATCAGTGGTACCTTTATATCCTCCTCACAACAATTCTGAACAATAGAGTGGACAAGACACTTTGATGGAGCCCTTCCTCTGCCTTGAATGTATCTGACTGAATGCCATGAATATGGGCATGACTGCTGTTCCACAAACATATGTGGATGTGACTGTTATTCCACAAACATGGAATCAAATGCATACAGTGGCAGGACTGGGACCTTGTACCACTTAACATGTTCCACAAGACATTTTGGGCTACACAGTCTTAAGCCCTCTCTATGTCTACAAACCACACACAGACATGATTGGCATGCTGTTAATATCCCTAAGGTATCAATGCAAGGACAAAGAGCTGGTTCAGTGTGACATAGGCACGATGGAATTTACATTGCTTCTTCTGAGTCAGAGGATCTACAATCAGGCAGTCTCTTTTCCAGCCCCTAGGCAAAAGGTCTCTCAGGGAAAATGTGGAACAGGATTCTTCTACAGAAAAAGTGATTTTAACAATGCACGTCTTAGGTTTTCTATACAGTGCCATACTTTTAATAAGTTTGCGTTTAATATTTTATAAAAAGTTTTGAAAGATTTATGGGGTGGTCACTGGGAAAATACATTTTTATTATTATTATTATTATTATTATTATTCAAAGAATTACACTGGCAGATTCTTTTGGCAAGTGGTGTTTTTCCTGGTTCTAATGAATATTTATCATTAGCACCTGTGCTGAAGAAGTGGCCGGGTTATTTGCCGCAATGAATTATTCATGTACTTTGAAACTATAGATAGCATTTAAGGGGTTAGTTCAACTGGTTGTGTATGTTCTGATGAAATTCTGATTTAAGAATGAAAGTGCTGAAAAATATTAAATCAGTTACTTGTGAAGTACGTTATCTGTGTATTACAAATGGTATGTTAACCCATCTGTCCAAAGCCCTTTTTTCAGTTTTTGCACATGGGGTCATGGTATCACTTCAACGGTGGCAATCATCTAGATCCAAAGATTACATTACTGGGTGTCTAGCTCTACTGTGGTAGTTCTTCCACAGCACACACTCACATGCACAGGCACACCTATGGCCAGTTCAGAGTGTCCAATCCACCTACTGCATGTCCTTGGAATGTGTGAGGAAACCTGAGCACCTGGAGGAAAAGGTATGTTAGCAGTGACACTACAAAAATATCTGTGCTTTCAACAGCTGTGGCAAGATCTCACTCACTTCCACACTTTATCAGAATGGAAATATTTAGTTGTCACAGTAACCTCATTTAGATAAATATCCACATCATCATTAATTGCTTCTTGGTATTGCCTTATCAAAGGAAAGCAAGTCTATTTTTCTAAGAGCTATTCAAACTGTTTCTCCTATCTTCTGACAATTCCCACCCTAGACAGTCCCCACCTCCAGTGAATAATCAGAAAATTTGTCAGAATTCATTTAAGGACATCTGAAAAGCATTCTCCATAGATTCCTCAAATTCCTCCCACACTTTGCCCTTTACTTCAGTGACTGCTGCAGATGCTGTCATTTTTCCTTGTTGGTAGCTATTGGTCAGATTAGGAGACCACAAGCCCTTCCAGCATTGCATGGGAGGACTGTTTCTTTAATGTGTCAGCTTCCAACATCACTGCTGCTCAGCAGAAGCCCAAGTGATTAACACCATCGAAAGAAAACCTCTTCTGAAGCTGCAAGCTGAATGTTTCCTGCATAGAGGCATACACTAGGCCTTCAAGTGTCTACTTCCTACACATCTGAGTTTTCAAAGTCTGTCCAACTGCTTTCACTGCTGTGTTACCCAACTCTGACCTAACTTTTCATTAATGTGTGATCATTTGGAAGCTTATTTCTGTTTTTTTCCCTGTGATGATTGGGTGTCAGTTCCTCACTGACCTATTTGTCTTACCTCATCCTTAACAGTGTCTGAGGATGTGGAGAGTGAAGTGAGGGAATAGATGGAGATCATGTCTGTCATCCTACAGAGAATGGATATTTTCCATTATATTCTTACCTCCTATGACCCATTTGGTAGAAGTTTTTGAGGCCCCTCAAGCCTTTCTGTGTTGGAGGGAAGCCTTCTAGCTTATCAGAGGTAGTGGTAAGCACTAGGTAGCCTATCTACCACAAGAGGAGTGGTTTCTGGTCCAGAAAGTGTGGTTTATTGGCTGTTTGGGCATTTTTTCCATCCCTTTCAACTTTCTGGTTTAAAATCCCATGTTTGCACACTGTGCAATGACACTCAGCTGAGGTAAACTATTACCATTGCCAGAAAGTCTGCTCTTCAATTTTCCCCTCAGAACATGCTTGTTCTTTTACTTCTTGGACTTCAGTTAGCGTAATTGGCTATCACTTTAACAGACGTTTCTAGAATTTATTGTAGCACACTTAGGTGCTATCAGCGCTAGCTGTTCCTATGCAGAAACAGCACCAGTACTTATTAGTTATGACCACCTCACCTGATTTTTCCTGCTAACCTGGTGCACTTGGGCATTCTGAGACAGTGTGACAACTGTGTAATTTACACAGACAACCCTCTCCTCTTACCTCCCAACACTCATAACTATGAGAGATGCACTTATATCACAAAATGGAAGCAGTGCATGCTCCAACCAAGCCGGACTAGCTGTTCAAGAGAAGGTCACCACCTGCAACTCACTACATAGAACATACAGCCCTCCAAAACACCAACCATCACAACCCACACATAGAAATACAAACCATCCACCCACCTTCATGGAGGTTCTCAATAAAAATTTACCCAAACAACAGAGACCTCAGAGACAAAAATGCACTTGACCACCACAACACAATACCAACCCTAGAACACATAGCTCACCACCACAGTGTGCCCCTCAACCAAAGCCCTTATGGCAAAACCCTTTGCCCAATGTACTAATCATAGGATACTCAATTGTGGGGCATACTGATGTTACACTCAATAGGTTGAACAAAGAGAAGGTGACAGTCAGTTGTCTATCAGGTGCCTGGATCCGCCACTTAACACATGCACTCAGGTCAATCCACAACAAGTACAAATATGACTCAGTCATTGTCCATGTGGGTGTGAATGACCTGGACATACCTCCCTGGACTACATGAAAAGAGATATGATGGAATTCTCGGATTATGTGGCCCAGGCAGGTATGACCCTAGCCCTGAGCAGTATTCTACTGTCACCCAGAATTATACCACACTACGAGCAGAAAATGATTGACTTCAACAATTGGCTAAGTTTCTGGTGTCATTCTAAAGGGATCCAGTATCTGTCTGCCTGGGACGACATGATCAACAGACCTCGATGCTTTGCCAGAGATGGCCTGCTTCTGTCACCCCTGGGATTTTGGGTACTGGCTAAGGCTCTTGCCACTATAGTGCCTTTTTAAGCAGTGTTCCAAAGACCAAAATTCCACCATAACAGCTACAAACAAATGCAGTCTGAGGCTCATGCTGCTCAATGCTAGAAGTCTAAATCTCAAGATGCACTCGCTTGAAGCTCTCCTCAAAATGGAGAATGTTGACATCTGTGCTGTAACAGAGAACTAGTTTAAAGAGGCAGAAAGCACCCCTGCTCTCCCAGGCTACAACTCATTCCATACCTTTCAGCCCCAGAATGTGTCCGGAAGCTCCAAAGGTGGTGGTTGTGTCTCCATAGTCTTAAAGGATATGCACACCTCTAGACTGGTACCCCAGCATAATGCGTCTGAGATATTTCAGGTACAACTAACACTGGGTAAGATGGTAATACAAGTCATAGCCTGCTAGAGAACCCCAAACATGTCCCTAGACTCTCACTCCCACTTCCTAAGCACCCAGAAATCTATCAATGTCCAACCCAATACTCTCACACTGGGTGATTTAACTAGCCTTCCATCAACTGGGAAAACTATTCAAGTACCAATGTACAGGCCCAACGCTTTCTGGAATTTATGAATTCCAATGCACTGGACCATCTCATTCTGATCTCATCAACCTGGTTATCACCAACATGGGAGAATGTTACTCCACACATATAGTCAATTCCTCCCTGGTTAAATTTGACCACAAACTGATCACCATGGAAATCTCCATCTCACCTACACACCCCACTAAGGTGACCACCTTGACAAAAACTTCTATAAACCGACTTTGGGTTCCTAAAAACAGAGGTGGCTAACTTCTCGGCACCCATGCCAATGGAAAATGGCTGCATGACTGACGAATCATACACCAATGCATTGTATGAGCATGTACACAAATGCATGGACCTTGCCATACCAAATAATGAAGATGCTCTCCTCCAAAAAAAGGAAGCCAATCTGATGGTCCCCAACCATCAAAAAACTCTACAACAGAAGGAAGAAACTTTTGCAGAAAAAAATAAAGTCACAAGACTGGAAAACCTCCCTTATCAGTCTCAGCAAAAAGCTGAGATCCCTTATCAAATCCTCTAAAGCCAGCTATGAAGGCAGAATTGTAACTGACACCAAAAACAACCACAAAGCCTTCTATAGCTATATCAAAAACCTCCAAGGCAATGCCCAGATTTTCTCTGAGTTATTGCACAATGGTACCTCCTGTACTGAGCCAACAGATATAGCCAACATACTGGCCAACAGATTCAGTGCCAACTTTACCCCTCTCTCCCCCCAAGGGCCCTATCACAATGCCAGAAGAAAGTCTGTTGCCCAGCATTTCTGCAGCACAGATAAAAGCTGCATTGTCCAAAGCCAAGAATACAGCATCCATGGGACCTGATAATATCTCCGGCTGCATCCTACATGAGCTACACAATGAACTGGCACCACATCTGTGTGCCCTGTTCAATCACAGCCTTACCTCAGGCTATGTCCCTAATGAATGGCGCACTGCTACAGTCATCCCGCTCTATAAAGGGGGAGCAACTACAGACCCTGGGAACTATTGCCCCCATTAGCCTGACAAGTCTGGTATGCAAACTTAGGGAGCACATCATCATGTACCTGCTTAACAAAGATATAGGCAATCTCCAAACTCTTGACTCCATACAATTTGGCTTTGTCCAGGGGAGATCCTGCTTGCTGAACCTGGTTGACTTCTCTGAGGCAGTCATTAAGGCTGTGGATGAGGGTAGGCAGTGCATACAGTCTACCTTGACCTGGCCAAGGCCTTTGATACCATTCCCCACTCAGGTATCATTGATAAACTCACCAAACTAGGCATCAATCCTTACACTACTAGGTGGGTTGCAAACTGGCTCACAGACAGGACTCACAGAGTGAAAGTTGTGGATTCCAAGTTAGACTGTCGATCAGTCATGAGTGGAGTCCCACAGGGCTTGGTTGTGGGCTCTCTCCTGTTTGGCATCTACTTCTTAGAAGTCCAGAGGTCCAGGCCAACACAGAAGGACTCTGGTTGACTAAGTTCACTGATGTCTGCAAGCTGGGAGTCATTATCAACTCCTCAAGTGATGCAGACATCCCACAAAAGGGCCTCTCTGAGACCAATGACTGGTGTTGGAACCATGACCTGAACCTTAATGCCAAAAAATGTGCTATCATCTCCTTTGGAAAAAACTTAGTTCCCATGAATTACCACATTGATGGGAGCCCACTGAACACTGAAGGGGCCATAAGAGAGGCCAAAAAAGTACCTCACAAAAAGGATCCATACCTTAAACACATGTCCTACATGGACAGACTCAAGAAACCCCACCTGTTCTCAGTCTCTCATCATCTACTTAGAGGTTAGCTCTGCTTGACTTACAAAGCTATGTCTGACCCAGGCCTACTTGAAATGCTTCACCTAAAGAAATCCCAATCCCCCCATGACACACGCTCCAGAGATCACAACCTCATTACCACAATTGACAGAACATGCTGGAGGGAAAGGTTCATCTCCCAAAGACTGCCCATACTCTGGAATAAGCTTCCCATTCATGTCAAGTAGAGCACCTCACTGGCCCTCTTCAAGAGAAATCTTGACGAGTGGATGGGTAACAAAAAGTTCACTCCAGGGATCATTCCTGTTGCCCTACTGGATATGGGCACTGTGAACTAACATGAGGTGGCACGGTGCCTTGGCAATTATTTTTGGACTAGGCTTGTAAATGCTCCAGGGCCATTAGCCTAGTACACACCTATAAACCCATGAACCTATGAAACTATGAACTAAAGTGCTAAGGGCTTAACACTTAAATAAACTTCGCTTAACTATGATTGTATGGGGAATGTGACCACCATCCAGGGTACTTAGTCATGAGGTACTGAGATGTATTTCCAAATGTATGCTTACTAAGTGTTTATTCTCGGATACATTTAATATCAGTACTACACATTATTTATTTATTAGCTAACTAGTCCCCAGAGAACCTTTCAGCCACAACTGGTGCATAAGAACAACAGTAAATATAATGTACATACATGTGGATGTGTGTGTGTGTGTGTGTGTGTGTGTGTGTGTGTGTGAGTGTGTGCATCTCTCTTGCTCTTTCTCTCTCATGAACACTGCAGAGAGAGAAAGAAAAAAGAGCAATCATTTAGAGGATATCTAAAATGACTGAAAAAAATAACCCAAAATATATTTTTTGCAAGGGGGGGGGTAAGCCCCCTAAACACCCTTACCCCCTGCTAATTATATATATATATATATATATATATATATATATATATATATATATATATATATGCACAATGGTAGGATAAAGGCAAATTGCCAGACCCTGCTGTAACACAACCGCACATGGAAAGCAGTCGTCAGGTTGAAAAGCAAGCAAAAAACAGCATTCGCTCTTATAGACTACAACTATGCATATGTGAATGTGTGTGTGTGTGTGTGTGTGTGTGTGTGTGTGTGTGTGTGTATCGACATTTTTTGGAGTGGCCAGTAAACCAGCATGGTATCAGGAGAAAAATGCGGACATGGAGAGAACATTCAAATCCCCACACACACACACACACACACACACACACACACACACACACACACACACACACAGAGTGATCAAATCAGAACCAACTCTGAAACTAGGCAGCAGAAGTAGGCAGTAACATCAGTACATTTTCATCAGATAATTTTCAATATTTCAATACTAAATAATTAGCCCATCTGTATACAGCAGTTGTCACTTGTCAGTAATTAGTAGATGGAGGGCCCGTGAGGATTTTCCAGAACATGCATTGTAGGGAAGGTTACTATCTTTTAGCATTTATTGTTCAGTTTGTGAACCTGTTTTATACTGTTCTCCGAAGCTCCTATATTATATGAGGGAGGGTGGCCTAATGGTGAAGGTGTTTGCCTTACAAACACAAGGTACAGGGTTTGAATCTCACAAGAGATAACTGGCTTGGCTTAAAATGGCTCGCAAGGGCAGTTACAATAGTACTTACCTATGAACTATATTTGATTTATATTTGTAACACTGTCGTGGGTGAGAAAGGATGGCTGTAGAGCAGTTCATGCACCTTTCAAATAAAATGCATAAAAGTAAAGGGACTAGCTACTGGGTCAAGTTGTGAGCTATTGAATATAGAGACATGCAGAAACATATACTACAACTTGAGGTAAAGTCATACTATGCCATTTTGCCCGTTCTTTTCTACCTATGATGCTGTTTTAAACCATTCTTATTTCCAGATGGTTCTTCCATTGTTACTAAACATTATGGAGTCCTGTGCTTTCATTTTGTGTAACTCTATGTTTTAATTCATTTGTTAGTGGTAGTGGCAGTTTAATAATTATGCAGTTTAGATGTAACCACTGAACCTCCTGATGTAAGCTGAAACATACTCCATAAATAAAGATGATGGGCCTATTAAATGGTATAGGTTGCTTGGGATCCTCCTTTCTTATGAAGCAGTACCTACGACTAAATCAACATTGGCAACTTTGCAGGAAGCACTGAAATGGACAAAGTAAAGACAAATGCTTAACTGCCCTGAAACTGCCCTCCTTCTTTAGCTACAACAGCAACATCAAGGACTGCATCTAACTTGGATTTTATATTATTTACTTCTCTACAGCACTAATTTGTTTTTATTTAACCATCAGTTCAGTTGAGCATTTGCAGTGCCACAAAATAAAAGCTCCAGGTGAAAAAGATTTAATAACAAAAGTTTGTGATACAAATATATTTCCCAAAAGGCATAAATGATTATATACAAAATATTATGACAAAAGAGAGAGAGATATCTGTCAGATGTAATTTACAGAGACTTGAAAAAGTTCATATATGCAATAATAATTACGTTTCTACCTTACCTTGATCTTCAGTGCATCATTTAAGATGCTTAATATTTGAACTAAGCAAAATCGAGAGTAGCTCTTTAGTATACATATTTTTAAATCTGAATACATTTATGAGGTTTGATAGTATATGTGCAATAACTACAGCATTTATCCACAATAAATGCCTTCTGTTCCATAATATTAATCCAGTACAGGCATATAAAACTTGTACATCAACACTTGACTAGGCACATAGAACAGACATTTTATCTATCCATGCTTACAGGTCACATCTGACTCCTACAGTGACCCCATAGACAGCCACCATCATCCCTAGAGTTTACTAATTAAGTAGAACTTGAAGTAAATGACCAGGCCTTTCTTTCATACCATACATATCTAGATACAATTAACAATGATCCATCTGCTTATTGCTGTCTTTGGTAGAAATAGTACAGTTGTGTACACTTACCATAAATGTAGATGTTCGAGTGTATTCACTTTTGCAGTCATTACATTAGGGTAATCTGCTGGCAGGTTGCCCTCAGTCAGCCTGAATATCAAAGTCTTGGGTCCTGCATCGGTTGCTGTCTCCTCTTCCATGACGTCAGGTCGTCAGGGGTATAAAACATGCAGCCAATGCCATTTTATTCAGTTTTTCTTGCCCCAGATGTCAGATGCCCCCCCAAATGGGGAGCAAAAAAAAAAAATAAAATAAAAAAAAAAAATATATATATATATATATATATATATATATATATATATAAAAATAAACAGCACTATATATGTAAAGGCACTTATAGCAACATAAACTTTACCTTTATCTAAAAGCAAATACACCACAAAGGCTTTAGAATATAGTGAAGGAAAGAGAAGTTCTAGAAAAAATATTTATTTATTTTTTTTATTTTACATTTGTTGACCGGGCTAGTCTGGCTGGATACATGTCCATTTTCAGCAGAGGCCCGAGGAGAAAAGCTCCACTATATACTAGAAGGTAACATAAAAATAGTACAACGGGATGCAAAATTATAAGCATGACGAGAAAATTAGGCCAATGTAGCACAGTAATGGTACTAAAGCAATTTGACAATAACTATAATTAGCAAAACTTAAACGAAACTATAATTAGCAAACTTAACAAAGCTATAGCTATAACATAGAGAGATGATTTATGTTTGCAAATTCTTTGCTGTAGTAGGAATAGTACAGTCATAAAAGAAAGAAAGTAGTAAATCACATAAGAGTCTATAAGGATAAAAAAATAATATATATATAATATAAAAATATGGGGATGGCGGGTGGGTAACCCGGACTGCAACAGTGAATACACTCGAACATCTACATTTATGGTAAGTGTACACAACTGTACTATGTTCTTCGTGTTTCACTGTTGCAGTCATTAAATTTGAGTAGAATCCCAAAGCTATGGATGGGAGGATGCAACTAAATAGCATTAGGAGTGGCTATAAGGCCCTGCAGAACTGCAGTGGCAAAGCTTGCCCTGGACTTAGAGAAGAGGGGCAAATGATAATGCTTTGTAAAAGTATGAACAGAGCTCCAAGTAGCAGCTTCTAGAATGTCTTTGGTTGGAACTCCTCTGAGAAAGGCTGCTGAGGTAGAGGCAGCCCTGGTGAAATGTGACCTGATTCCCTTGGGCTTTACCATGATGCAAGTAGCAGAAATGAATGCAGTGGCTTATCCACTTAGAAACAGTCTGCTTTGATATAGCCTTCCCTCTATCCTGCAGCAAATGCCACCAGTAGTTGTTCAGACTTTCTTAGAGATTTGGTCCTGTTTAAGTAGAAACTTAGTTGTCTGTGTACATCCATTGAATGCAGAATCCACTCCCGCTTGTTCTGCAGATTTGGGTAAAATGTTGGCAGGTGAATAGTTTGGTTAAGAGCCACACTGGATACCACCTTAGGCATAAAGGAAGGATTGGTCCTGAGGGACACCCTGTCTAGGTGAAATGTAATAAAAGGCTCCACAGCCATGAGGGCCTGTAGTTGTGAAACCCTTCTTGCTGAAGTGATTGCCAACAGGAAAGCTGTTTTCCAAGATAAAAACTTTATAGCCACAGTAGCTGCTGGTTCAAAAGGAGGAAGGGTGAGTTTTTCCAGCACAAAATTGAGGTCCCATACAGGAGTTGGTGATCTTCTGCAAGGCCTTACATTTTTGGCCCCTCTAAGATAATGTTTTAGCAGAGGATGAGAAAAGATTGGAGGCTCCATTTTGTAATGAGCCGAGATGGCAGAGGCATGGATTTTTATTGAAGAAAAAGATAGGCCCTTGTCAAGCATCTCAGTCAAGTATTGTAAAATCGGAGGAATATTTGGTTTTGCTGTGTCCATTCCTTGCGCTTGGTTCCAAGCACAGAATCTCTTCCATTTATCAGCATAAGCCTTCTGGCTTCCAAAATGACATCCATCACAGATTTACTGAGAGGTGTTATTTGAATAATTACATGATCAGCCATGCTGCCAGGTTCAGAGTTTGGAGCTGAGTGTGCAGAATTTGATTGCTCTGCTGAGACAGTAGATGAGGTATTTGAGGCAAGTACCAAGGAGGGAGTTGAGACATATTCCTTAGAATTGGGTACCAGTGCTGGCAAGGCCAGTCCGGGGCAATTAGGATCATTTTTGGTTTTTCCTGTCTGACCTTTAGTAAGACCTTGGGGAGAAGAGGCAGAGGAGAAAAGATGTAGACTTATAGGTTTTTCCAACTGAAGGATAGGGCATCCACTTTCCATGCTTGTCTGTGATAAGTCCTTGTGCAGAATTTGTCCAGTTGATAATTGTGGGAAGAGGCAAATAGATCTATGTCTGGGCTCCCCCATTTCTGTGTTACCATGTTGAAGACTTGTGGATCTAGTTTCCACTCATGAGGGTCCATAAGATTTCTGCTTAGGTCGTCTGCCAGAGTATTTTGTTTTCCTGGCAGGAATTGTGTTTGAAGATGTACTTGGTAAGTCAAGGCTGTGTCCCACAATGCCATGGTTAGTCTGCAAAGTGGGTAGGAATGTGTACCCCCCTGCGTGTTTATGTACAACATAACCGTGGTGTTGTCCATCTGTATCAGTAGTTGTCCTGGATGAAGTAAGTCCTTGAAGGCTGTCAGGGCATTCTGAACAGCTAGCATCTCTTTCTGGTTGATATGCAGATGCATTTGTTTTGGGTTCCATATGCCCTGAATGCATCTCCTCCATCAGGTGGGCCCCCCAGGCATAGTCTGATGCATTTGTAGTTAGGGTTTGGGTGGCAGGGGGTAGAGTGAAAGACCATCCCATGTTCTGGTGACATGTCTCTGCCCACCAAAGAAACTCCTGTTGTAGGCAGGGAATGAGAGGAATCATAGTTTCCAGACTGTGACAATGTTGACTCCATAAACTTTTTAGATACCATTGAAGTTTCCTCATATGCAGTCTTGCATATGGAATTAGTAGAATGCAGGATGCCATGAACCCCAAAGCCTGCAGAACTCGTCTTGCAGATAACTGGGTTTTTATTGCCATCTGTTTGAAGTAAATAGTCAGTTGCCTTTGTTTGTCTGGTGTAAGGTAAGCCATCTGGGCAGTTGTATTCAAGCTTGCACCCAGGAATGTAATTATTTGAGAGGGTACCAGTTGTGATTTCTTTTCATTTATAGTGGACCCTAGGCATGTTAGAAGCCTTTTTACAAATGCTAGATGTTGAAGAAGAATGTACTTGTTTTCTGCTTGAATGAGACAGTCGTCCAGGTAAGGATAGATTTGTATGCTTCTTTGTCTGCAAAATGCAATTACTGGTGCCAGGCACTTTGTAAAGACCCTGGGCGCAATAGATAAGCCAAAGGGCAGTGCCGAGAATTGGTAATGCAAAAAACCTGCTTTGAAGTGGAGGTATCTTCTGCATGATTCTCTTATTGGGATATACAGGTATGTCTCTTTTAAGTCTAGAGTAGAATAGCCCCCATATCCATGAGGGATGTAACTTGTTTCTGAGCCTCTGCCCATTGATTTTGTGGCAGATCTGGCCAACCGTTTGGAATTGGCAAAGTATGGGAATGAAATCTGTACCCCTGGGATACTATGTTTAATATCCACTTGTCCTGGGTAATTAACTGCCAATTTGGAGCATGAAGTGCTAATTTTCCCCCCGAGGGGGCTGCCAAAAGATAAGTGCTTGGTGATGGAAGAGGGAAGTCATTGAGACTGTTTACTGTAGGGTTGTGCTTTGTTTCCTCCAGATTTGGAGGTGGAGGCACCCCATTGCTTTGACCTGTAAGAACCCTGTGATTGGTATCCAGAGCCTTTTGAGCACCTGGATTTGCCTTGTGAGGCTCTGTTGGATGCAGAAAAGGACCAATTTTTAGTGGGCCAATGCCTACTGAATCTGAGTGGCTGTACTTGTAAGAAATCTTTTACAGTTTGCATAGATTTAGCTTTGTCTTCCATTTTCTTTAAAACCTCTTCCGCTTATTACCAGAGTATCATGCTGTAAAGGTGCATCCAACAATTTAGCTTTAACATGATCAGGCAGATTTTTCTCCTTGAGCCAGGCATGCCTTCTAATCACAGATCCAGTAACTGTGGCCTGCAAGAGGCCTCCAAGGAATTGAAACCACATTGCAAAGTATGCTTTCCAACCTGTTCTGCTGCATGCAATAATTCCTGTAATTCTTTATTCGCCACACAGTCAGAAATCAACATCATTTTCTGTTTCAATAAGCCCATAACATGCTGTTGATATTTAAGCATTTGAAACTGGCAGTTTAAGGCTCTAATTGCCAAGGTTGCAGACGTATAAACCTTCTTTCCCCATCTATCCAGTGCCCTAGACTCTCTATCAGAGGGAGTAGGATTTTTGGCTGTAGAAACCTTTACACCTTTGGGTCCCTGTGAGATAGCTTCAGGATCAGCAGCAGGATTTTTGAATAAAAATTTGTGGGAGTCAGGAACCCTGTAATATCTGTCTGGCTTACTAGGAGCCGGAGGTAGGGAATCAGGAGCCATGCTTGATTCTGAAAACACATCAACAATGTTTAATACAGGAGGTATAGCCAAAGGCCTATGCTGAGGAAGAAGGAAATCCCTTAGTCTCTTTTTTGATTCAGAGTAATCCTGACTCTCCCAAAGAAAGTGTTCCCTTAAAGTATGCAGGGTTTCTCCAAAAGAATAATCCTCGGGAGGAGTTGCAGATGGGATGGATTCCTCTAGATCTGAATCCTCATAGGGTAGTATAGAAAATTCCTGATCAGAAGAGGAATCAGAAGAAATGGAAACCTGATCTGAAGATTCATAATCAGTGCCTTACCTAGGCCTCTTAGCAGGGGTGGGGGGGTTGGGAACCCCTGATCAAGGTAATTAAGTCCTCAGCCATTTCGATCATCTGTTTTTTAGGCATAGGGGCCTGAGCACGTGGCTCATGTGTCAGGTTTTTAGACTTAGAAGTTGTTTTTGTTTTTGAAGCTGGCATCGGTTTTATATATAAATGTTGAGGCCTGAAAACACCCTCAGAAGCCGGTGCCTGTTCAGCGGCTCCGATCCCATCCAAGGGAGAGACATCCGTGGATACAATACTCTGAGAATCTCACAGCATACCAGACTCCACATGGGTCTTGGTAGAGGCCTACGACTCAAAAATAGCGGGTATCAGGGGCTGCAAAAAGCACCTCACTGAGTACCAGCGAACCGGCGACTGGCTTAGGAGAAGCTTTGTTGTCGGTTTTGGACCTTGACAGTCTGTCTCTCTTTTTCTTTGTGTTTTTTGTGAACTCCGGCAGTCGGATTGCTATCCGATGACATTTCAGGGTAATTAAATCTGGATCCAAAATATTTTGAAGCAAAACTATACCGACGCTTAATAGTGCGTTGGTTAAATCTAGCACAAAACCGACAGCAAGGTACGTTATGATCTGGGCCTAGGCAAGGAATACAGTACAAATGAAAATCCTTATGAGGTATATGCTTCCCACAAGTAATGCAATAATTAACTTTTACTGACATCGGTAAGGAGCAAGAAAATGTTTCCCCAACGGGGTACTTAGCTTTAATTGAAGACTTCGGTTCTGAAACTTGAATGCAAAAATTTCAGGTGTCAGCCGACTGGCACTTGCGAACTGCTTCTGCTTTGGGCACCGTGCGGCAAGAAAGACTGAATAAAATGGCGTCTGCTGCATGTTTTATACCCCTGACAACCTGACGTCATGGAAGAGAAGACAGCAACCGACACAGGACCCAAGACTTTGATATTCAGGCCTAGTGAGGGCAACCTGCCAGCAGTTTACCCTAATGTAATGACTGCAACAGTGAAACACGAAAAACATCAGAGCACCTGGAGAAACCCAAGAGAATACAGGGAGGACATGCAGACTCCACACTGAAGTCACCTCAGCTGGGGATTGAACCAAAGGACCACTTATAATGAAGTTACAGTCCTACTCACTGTGCTGCTGAGTAAACCTCTTAGCACAAGAAATCTGGTAAAAGACAAACATAATAGGGGAACAAAGGCCAAAGTATAGAGAGAAAATTTAAATATTGCTTGCATAAACTTAAAATGTTGCTAAAATAAATGTTTTGTGTTACCATGCAATTTCTGATGGATGTCAAATCTGAAACTTAAACGCTGTCATTATTTAGGGAATTCAGTCCTCACTGATTTGCCAGAAAAAAGCCCAAACATATGAGGCAAAAGTCATGACATTCTGAGAAAATCTGGAGAGTTGAAAGCTGTGTGTGTGTCACCAAAAATACACACTGCATAACAGATAGCAGGGAGATCAGGAGGCATATTTACTGTACACACTTTAGTTACACACTGCATAACAGATAGCAGGGAGATCAGGAGGCATATTTATGTACACACTTCAGTTACACACTGCGTAACAGATAGCAGGGAGATCAGGAGGCATATTTACTGTACGCACCAGTTACACATTGTGTAACAGATAGCAGGGAGATCTGGAGGCATATTTACTGTACACACTTCAGTTACACACTGCGTAACAGATAGCAGAGAGATCGGGAGGCATATTTACTGTATACACTTCAGTTACACACTGCGTAACAGATAGCAGGGAGATTGGGAGGCATATTTACTGAACACACTTCAGTTGCACACTGCATAACAGATAGCAGGGAGATCGGGAGGCATATTTACTGTACACACTTCAGTACAGTGTTTGTGTCTGATAGCAATTATAAATATGGTGTAGTTGGCTTATCCTATTCATTATAAAAACATACATTGAAATTATACATCGTTCTCTTTCTTCTGCTGATGCTTGCCTATCCCCTGCACTCTAGCATTCATCTCTATTTTTACTTAATCATTTTTAAATATAAAGGCACTCCTTTATATTTTAGTGACTGAAATGGCAACCCTTTAAGCTTTATTTCCCAATGGTAGAGCTTTAACAAAATTGTCCTAGATCCTTTAAAGTGATGTTTTTGTTTACTTTATAGGCACAATCCACTTATCTTGTACTCCCCATTTTTTCTTTTGCTGATAGAAAATATATTCATAGACACATGTAAAAAAATAATTCTAATTTCTGTGCTAATATCCTGAACTATCACTAGAACCAGTTACAGTTTTCTGTTTTTGGTTAAATCAGTCATGCATAGTCATGCCTACCTTTACTTTCTTCCCAGCTCTCATCCTGCTGTTTCTATTTGTTGGCATTGAGATCATCACAGTCAGCAATGGGAGAGAGATTTTCTGATCTTCCCCAGGCAGGATCTAGTCATGTACTACTTCTGCCCCTCTAACCCCAGGGTCTGCACTTATACTTAAGCATTGACCCACAATTAAGTGTGAGTAATGCTGGGTTTACCCATGGTTGATGTGGTTTGATCACAAGGGCAAAGCCATCTGTGAGTAAATCCAGCACTACCCACACCTATTCATGAATTATTACTGTTATACAATGACATTATTTAAAAAAGAAATTGTTTATCTTTCCTAAATAATGTCTTTGTATAATGGTGCTGTAGTATTTGTGTTCCACCAAGTTCTTCTGCCTTTTCTGATGAACTGTGCATGTGTATAAGAGAAACAATGGAGAAAATAGAATTTTTAATTCTGTTTTTTTTTTTTTTTTTTTTACTGCCACTCAATGCAAGAAACCTGGAAAAAGACCAATACAATGAGGGAACAAGGGTCAAAAAATTGGGACAGACTGTATTGCTCTTGTAAAATAAGAAAGTTAAGGGAACGAGAGTTGAGTGTGCATTTTCTGAAGGATATGAAGCCTAATCCTCAGTTGTCTACCATTATTTACTGGCTTGCATCCCCAGTGGCTTGACAGAAAGCTACTTTTTTAATGAGGGAAAAGACCAAAATTATGAGGCAAAAATCTGGACATTCTGTGAAGATCCAGAGAGGTACAAGAGTCTGCTGAGATTTAATGGGGGACAGTGGAGAAAAACCAGGAAAGTCATGTACGTTTCTGTTTCTTTACTTTAGCAGAATGCACCTGACTATTCTTGTATTTTGCTCTATCTTCTGTAGAATAGAAAAGTCTGGCTGCTCCATGGTACTTACTGGCCAGATTTTTTGTTGGTATTGGCTCAATTTATTATGGGCATGCTGGTTGGACTGTGCAATCAGTGTACACATTTTTGAATGGCAGTGAGCTGGTAAAAATCAATAAATGAAACAATTTTATTATCTTTTTCTGGAGCAGCTAAAATACATCTCTCAAAGCTTTACCACAGTGACCTAGGACTCAACACCACTGTGATATCATGGTTTTGTAGCTGGCTCCAAAACAGAGCTTAAGCTATCAAGTGGCAAAAAGACATCCCATCTTTCTAGCCTGTCACAGACAGTGTACCACAAGGATCAAACTTGGGACCCATTCACTTTAACATATTCATCAATAACCTACTTTAAGCCTGTAAAACTGTGCCCCTAGTATAGTGTGCAGATGACATAGCAGTTATCTGTATTGCAAATAAATCAACAAACTACAAGAACTTACCCAGTAGTCAGTTTCCTCTATAGAAACCTGGGTAATATCTACCCAGCTATTCCTTAACCCAAGTAAATTCAAACTAATCCTATTCACTCCCAAACAGCTTACGATAAAAAAAAATGCTTTCTCAGTTACCTCATCCAATCAAACTTATCACACATACTAAATTGCAAGGCATCGGTATAGATGAGAACCTAAACTCTGACACACACATCCAAAATATAGTGAAAAAATTACTACAAAAGCTACATTCTCTCTACAGACCCAAACTCTTTCTCTCAGACACTATAAGAAAACACATTGCCTCTTCTCTTTCCTACCTACTCTAACATATTCTGCTCTCATCCTTAATATCCATGTGACCTTGCTAGACAAGCTTGTGCAAACGTACAACAAAATAGCATGATTTACTGCCAACCTTGCAAACAGAACCCATCACTGAACTGCCCTAAGGGAATTACAGTGGCTGGAATTCAAACATTATCAAACCCGCTAACAGCTTCCATAAATACACAACATTGTGTTTAAACCTAACAACTGTCCATCCATTTCCAACCTCATACAAATAAATAATCCTTCCAGGCCATTACGTTCATCAGTCAAATGCCTATTACAGGCATTGAAATTAAAAATTCTTGCCTACAAATCATTAGTCTGCCATCACATCGCTAAATCCTGGAACTCCATCCCACTAGCAATACAACAAGAACAATCCATACCTACTCAGTTGCCAGCTCTGTACATGTGATGTTCCTGGATAATATCCAAACCCTCACCATCACCACTCTTTTATGTAACTGGACATAATACAACTACTTCTTCAAAGTCTCTAACTATCTGACCATCATCTCCTCCCTGTCCACTATCTGCCTTTCACCCTGACCTCTTCAACACTCCTTCATGATTTGTAACCATCTTCATCCTAAATTTACTTCACTGTCTCCTACTCAATACCTATTATCAGCTTATTTCACTTGATAGTAACTAGATTCTTATAAGCTTGATATCAGCTAATATTTTACTGCAATCTTCATTTAACTGTCATGTTTTCATTAACTGTCATATCATCACAATTCTATGGATGCACATTTACTATTCTATGTGTGTACATTTATTTTTTGTTTAACTGTCATATCATTACTAGTCTATGTATGTACATTTATTATGTAAATCTTGTATAACTGCCCTCTACTCATTCTGTAAAATGAGTTTCTCCCCGAGCCTCCTCTGAAAATGAGACGTGTGCCCAATTAGGCTTTCTCGGTAAACAAAAATAATAAATAAATAGTGGTGGAGTAAGACGTCTCGGTCTATAATTAGTCACAGAATTCTTTGTTGTACAAAATGTGGCAATTTCCAAGAGTCTGGGACATAGTATTTAGAAAATAATATATTACACAATGATATTAATGTTGGAGCAATAAAGTTTATCAGCTTAAATGATGTTTACTCTAATAATGACTAGGATACTCATTCATGTCTCCAAGTAAGTAAGTATGGCTAGGATTGAGGTAAGTTCTTTCAATTACTAATGAGTTATGCAGATGTCCTGGTTTTGTTGATAAACTATACGTCTTGACTTTTGAGGAGTTTTGCTTACCTGTTAGCTGTGCTGGACCATGTGGTACATCACATCAATAAGGAAAAATGTTAGTTATTGTGAAGATGTGGTTTTAATGGAAACTCCTTTTAGGAGGACAGCAATTGAAATTGGTGTTTGGAAGCATTTGGAATAACTATTTCCATCACTGGAGGATACAAATATAATGTGGAAGGACTGTGGGATGTCTTACCACAAGAAGCTGTCAATTTTTACATTTGTGTTTTTTTTTTTTTTTGGTAAACTTGCCTACACTGGATCTGTGCATCTGTTACCTCTGAAAGTGTTAGATTTATATTTTTTAGTGACAGGAGCAATTCAGGTTGAATCTAATCAGGACAGAGTGTTGTATGGTTTACCTTCATGTGTACGTATTGCAGGTGGGCGAACAGCAATTGTCCGAAAGGCCATTTGCAAAGCTTGCAAACTCCAAACGGAAAAAGGTTCAAATGTCCAATGAGTGAATGCACAGTGACATTAGCTCATTGCACATTTGACATTGTGGGGCAGATTGCACTATAGTGGGGATCAGAAAATGGTCCCTTTCCCCACTGTAGTGTGATCTCGGAGTTAGAATATTAAAGTAGGGGTGTGTGGGGGGCACAACCCCCCACATGGGGGGGTGCTGGGGCCCTGCATTACACTTCATTTGTTTTTTCTTTCGATATTTATGTTCGAAAATCATTGAATCTGCTTTTTGATTTGCTGATTTTTGAACATATGGAATCGTCACTGTTCTGACTTTCGTGGTTACGATTCACTCATATGAGCAATCGCACCACTGTGATTCGGTTTTATATAGGTAAACCATGTTGTATACCTGTTTGAAGAAAGGGGGAGTAAGGCTAATTAACCCAGTAGTTTATTTGACTACATTGTTTCTATATTTGGTGTTAAAAAAGGTAAAGGATGTTGCACAGAACCTTTTGGAGTATCTCCTGAATCAGTGCTCTGAAAGGCTTTTGAGTTCTCTGACTGAAGAAAAGAGAGGGACCTAGCTGGAGGAAGCTCATCTACTTTAACATCGACTACAACAGGGGGAGGTTTCTAATATTTTCCTTCCAGAATTATGGCTGTGTGTTTACAGTTTTGGAAGTGGATTTTAAACTGCCGGGTTCAAGTTTATGTTTCTAGTCGTGTTGGCATGTGAGCAATATAAAGAATTATTTTCCCATAAATCCTTGGGAAGGACTATTTGCTTCCATTCTGCACAATATTGTGCAGAGGCATGCTGGATTTCAATTTATAACCCAATAGGAAGATTTTTTTGCGGCAACTCCTTTTGGACAAACTGCCAGTCAAAGTCAAAATGAGGTATAAATTCTGTGCCTCATATGGAATGAATATTGTGGGGAATAATAAAGAATAGGATTTACATGAAGTATAAGATGCTCGTAATGGATAAAAGGGTGGGGCAACTGATTGCATTTATTTCTCATTTGCTTTTCTTTTGTAATTTGCAACGTAGAATTTTTTCTTTGTGTTCTATTCTCTATCACTGGTGGTCAAAACACAAAAAGAGTACATAGTGGTTGAACAAATGTGTCTGAAAGAAGTAATCTAATACACTTAAAAACAATGAAAAGCAAAAAAAAACTTGTTAAACTTCCTGCATCGTCATATCCCCTGCTACTTAAAAATACCAACTCAGAGACGGCACAATAATGAGAAAGGGCACATTCCTAATCTCCACTGTACCACAGTCATGCGGATGAAAAGACCATCAATCTGTGATCATTTTATATTCAGCCTCTTTTGCCAGTCTTTTTACGATTCAAACTTCGAACTACTGAATGTTCGAACATATAAATAACATGCATGTGTGTGCATACATACACAGACACACACACACACACACACACACACACACACACACACACACATACATACATACATATATATATATATATATATATATATATATATATATATATATATATATATATATATATGCACACACACACACATACATATATATATATATATATATATATATATATATATATATATATATTTATATATATATATATATATATATATATATATATATATATATATATATATACACTTATATAGATCCCCTTTCAAATCCCGAATCCCAGAAAACCAAATGCCAGACTCTTGACATGAGAATGTCGAAGGCTTACAAAAATGAACAATTCTATCATGAACAACCATAACAGGAACAGGCTAGCAAAAACTGAGGGTAATGCTACTCAATGCTAGAAGTTTAAATCTCAAAATACACTCACTCGAGGCACTCCTTAAAATGGAGAACATCAATATCTGTGCAGTGACTGAGACCTGGCTCAAATATCCAGAGAGCATCCCTGCGCTACCAGACTATAACTCATACCACACTTTTCAGCCATGTAAACTGGACCAGAACACCAAAGGCAGAGGTGTTTTGGTGTTTTGCCATAGATTGTCTGCATCTGTTGCCCCTGGGATTCAGGTTACTGGCTAAGGCTCTTGCCACCCCTATAGTGCCTTTTTTAGGCAAAGTTCAAAGGACAAAACCACCACCGTAACAGGTACAAGCATGCAAAATCTGAAGGTAATGCTACTCAATGCTAGAAGTCTAAACCGCAAAATGCACTCTCCTGAGGCACTCCTAAAAATGGAGAACATCGATATCTGTGCAGTAACTGAGACCTGGTTCAAGGCTCCAGAGAGCACCCCTGCAATACCAGGCTACAACTCTTATCACACTTTTCGGCCATCAAAGTAGGACCGAAACACTAAAGGTGGAGGAGTGTAAATATTCACCAAGGATATTCACAACACCAGGCTAGTTGCCCAACACAATGCGTCTGAAATTCTCCAGGTGCAACTAACACTAGGTAAGACTGCAATCCAAATTGTAGCTTGCTACAGATCCCCCACCATACCCCAAGATTCTCACTACACCTTTCTAAACATACTGGAAAATATTAAGATAGAACCAAACACCCTAATACTGGGTGATTTTAACTACCATGCCATTAACTGGGAAAACTATTCATGTACCAACACCTTTGCCCAACGGTTCTTGGAATTCATAAATTCCAACGCCCTGGATCAACTAATCCATAGTCCCACCAGGGGCTCCAATATCCTAGACCTGGTCATTACCAACATGGGAAATCAATGCTCCACACCTATGGTCACCCCCTCGTTAGTCAGGTCTGACCATAAGCTAATCACTCTTAACATCCACATCCCACCCCCACCCCCCAGTAAGGAAACCTCCATAAAAAAACTTCTCCAAAGCCAACTTCATGCTACTCAAGTCAGAAGTGACAAACTTCATGACACCCATGCAGACGGGAGCTGAACGTTCAACTGCTGAATCCTACACTAAGGCACTGTACAAGCACATCCACTCATGCATAAATCGTGCCATCCCAAATAGAACCAAGATGCTC
This sequence comes from Protopterus annectens, assembly GCF_019279795.1. Lineage (NCBI taxonomy): Eukaryota > Metazoa > Chordata > Ceratodontiformes > Protopteridae > Protopterus > Protopterus annectens. Next base: position 519,441,410 of record NC_056748.1, on the reverse strand, counting down.
TCATCCAAAAAAAAGAAGCCAATCTGCTGGTCCCCTGCCATAAACAAACTTTACCACAAAACGAAGAAACTGTTGCAGAAAAGAGGAAAATCCCAGGCTGCAAAAAATTTCCTTACCAGCCTTAGTAAGAAACTGAGATCCCTCATAAAATCCTCCAAAGCTAGTTATGAAAATAAATTTGCCAAATATTCCAAAGACAACGACAAGGCATTCTATAACTATGTCAAGAATCTAAATGGCAATGTTCAGATCTGCTCTGAGCTAAAACAGAATGGCATTAAATATACTGATCCCAAGGATATTGCCAATATCCTGGCAGATCGATTCATTGCCAACTTCACCCCACTCTCACTCCCTAAATGGCCCATCTCAATACCGGAAGATTGCCAAATTCCGGTAATAACGGCCACAGAGGTAAAAAATGCACTCTCCAAAGCTAAGAATACAGCATCCATGGGACCAGATGACATCCCGGGCTGTGTACTACATGAACTACAATATGAACTGGCACCTCACCTAAGTGTCATGTTTAATCATAGGCTCACCTCAGGTTTTGTGCCCACTGAGTGGAGCAGAGCTACAGTTATCCCACTCCACGAGGGGGGATCCACCTTGGATCCTGGAAACTACCGTCCCATCAGTCTGACAAGCCTTATCTACAAGGCCATTGAGCGTATTTTCATGGAACTTATAAACAAAGACATTGGCAATCTTCAAACACCGGACCCCACCCAGTTTGGGTTCGTGAAGGGCCGATCTTGTCTCCTGAACCTGATTGACTTCTTTGAATCAGTCTCCAGACCCATGGACAAGGGTAAGGTGGTCCACACAGCCTATCTAGACCTTGCCAAGGCCTTTGACACCATCCCCCACTCTGGAATCATAGATAAACTTACTAAGCTGGGCATTAATCCCTACATCACCCAATGGGTTGCTAACTGGCTTACTGATAGAACCCATACTGTAAAAGTAGCCGACTCCAAATCCAGCTCCATACAAGTGACAAGTAAAGTACCTCAGGGTTCAGTCCTGGGACCGCTCTTGTTTGGCATCTACTTCTCTGAAGTACAGGCCAACACTAAGGGACTCTGGATAACAAAGTTCGCAGATGACTGCAAACTGGGAGCCATTATTGAATCCCCAAATGATGTGGATACTCTACAAAAGGGCCTTACAGAAACAGATGATTGGTGGCAGAGCCATGGGCTCAAGCTCAATGCCAAGAAATGTATAGTTATCCCCTTTGGGAAAAAACATGTATCCATGAATTACCATATAGGTGGCAGTACACTAAACACAGAAAGTGTGATAAGAGACTTAGGGATACAGGTGGACAGTGGTCTCACCTTCAATAACCACATCACCACAACAGTCAGGAAATCCTTATATGTGGCACACCTCATCACTAAGGGATTTTCATCCAGAAAAAATGAGGTCATTGTCCCACTGTACTCATCACTCATTAGACCCATTATAGAATACAATGCCCCGTTTGGTATGTACCTCTCAAGACATCTGCAACAACTGGAAAGGCTGCAGAAATACCTCACTAAAAGAATCACAGGCCTAAAGCAGATGCCCTACGCTGACAGCCTTAAAAAACTCCAGCTATACTCTGTCACATATCGTATACTCAGACGTGATCTTTGCTTAACATACAAGGTCATGTCAAACCAAGAGCTGTTGGACATGCTACACTTAAAGAAATCCCAATCCCTCAGAGCCACATGCTCCAGGGATCTAAACATTGTCATCACAATAAACAAAACATGCTGGAGGGATAGGTTCCTGACCCAGAGACTCCCCAGACTCTGGAATAGATTGCCCATACATGTCAAGCAGAGTGCCTCTTTGGTCCTCTTCAAAAGGAACCTTGATGATTGGATGGGAGAAAGGAAATTCACCCCGGGGATCACGTCAGTCGCCCTGCTAGACAGGGGTCCAGGGAAGTAAATAGTGTGGGAAGAAATAGCCAGGGAATTGTTATGGCTAGGGTTGTATAGGCCCTAGGGCTGATAGCCTAGTACCAACCTATGAACCTATATTCATTAAGGATATCCACACCTCCAGGCTAGTTGCTCAGCATAATGCATTTGAGGTTGTCCAAGTGCAACTAACTCTGGGCAAAACTGAAATCCAACTTGTAGCTTGCTACAGATTCCCCCACCATTCCCCAGGATTCCCACTACTCTTTTCTTGATGTACTGGAAAATATTAGGGTTCAACCAAACATCCTAATAATGGGTGATTTCGACTACCCCACCATTAACTGGGAAAACTACTCATGTACCAACTCCTTCACACAATGCTTTCTGGAATTCATAAACTCTAATGCCCTGGATCAACTTATCCACATCCCCACCAGGGGCAACAATATCCTAGCCCTAGTCATTACCAGCATGAGTGACTGGTGTTCCACACCTGAAGTCAACTCCTCGTTGGTCCAATCCAACCATAAGCTAATCACCCTTGATATCCACATCCCGCCCCCACCCCCCATTAAGGAAACCATGGTAAAAAATTTCTCCAAAGCCAACTTTATGCTTCTTAAGACAGAAGTGGTGAACTTCATGACACCCATGCAGATGGGAATCCAAAAAATCTTCAGCGTTGAGTAAATAGATTTCTTTATTATATAACAAAATCAACGAACTGCACGAACAGAAGACAAGTATAAATCAAGCGCTTTCACCCGTACTATGACAGGCTTTTTCAAGATGAACCACAAGCATAACGGGTGTGCTTATATCACACCTCCAATTCAGAAATCAAACAATTAAGAAACCATTAATAGGTTTTGAATTTAAAGTGCTACGTGCTTCAAACCTTAAGTACTTGGAATGTTGTTCAATATAATGAAAGATACATATGAGCATTTAATTCTCAATCTAACGTACGTGTTGTGTGTTGTTGGATACATAAAACTAACAAAAGCCATCATGTTCAAAGCTATTAAAAAATATATAATATAAAAGTTAAAATACTTGGCATTATGGACTGCTCACCATAAAATAAATTTTGGTGAACATAATTGCTGTCGGAACAAACCAAACCTTTTTTACATTTAACAACTAGTGCTGAATGCTGTAGATGGCAATAAAGAAGTATTAAAAAACTGTAAAATAGCGTATTTACATACAACAATACATTTCATTGTAGCAGAGAACTTGTGTTACTGTAATGTTATAATTTAATAAATTAAGACCACTGGAATTGCTATTTGTGTGTGTCCAGTGAACTATAAATAATTTATGATAATAGAATATTTTGTATCAAACATCACATGAAATAAATATAAATTGAGAAATATTGATCATTTATTAATTAAATATATTGTGATCATATTAAATAAGTTATGAAATTTTATATTAAATAATATTGAGTAGTGCTAAAATTGTTAAAATAAACAACGTATAAGTATGGGGAACGTGAGAATGTATAATGAAGGAATAATAGACAATAAATAGAAAAATGTGCACAACATTTGTTTAAAAATAAATGTTGTAAAAAATGGAATCTAAAAATTCATTACAATAAAGGCTGTATCACAATATTTAAAACCTTTCCTTAGTATCAGGAAGTAAAACAATTTAAACCACAGTTGATCAACTTTGTGATTAGTCTAGTCATGTTGTTTGACAATGGTACCTATACAAATCTAGAAACAAGGGGTAATGAAAAATGAAAAGCTGTATGTGAGCTTTGATTGTATCAAAAAGAATAATAAGATTACAGTTTTGCCCGTCTTAGTTTCAAAAGACTGGTGATGCTAATGGCTTCATTCAAGCCTGGAGGTTTTGCTGCATTTAGTCTTAACTGCCAGTTTAGCTCTTTAAATTCTATTGTTGTCTCCCAGTCTCCGCCTCTAGGGTTTAATGGTACCTGCTCAATAAACATAAATTTGAGTGTCATCTTGGGGCAAACTATTGAGTGCTTGTAAAATGCATTCGTGTCTTTCTTTCTACGAATGTCATAGAGGTGTTCATAAATCCTCTTGCGCAGCGTCCTCTCTGATTTTCCTATATAAAAGCTCTCACATTCTTGACATACTCCTAAGTAAATAATACCCTTAGAAGCACAATTAAAATACCCCTCGGGTTTCAACTTAAATTTTCGAGACTTGATATAGTAAGTGTTAGTGTTCATAATAAATGGACATTGCTTACAACAATTACACTTATGGGTACCTGTTACACCACATTTACTCTTAGTCCCTAGTGGTGTATGTCTTTCAAACATGTTCTTAAGGTTAGTATTTCTTGCATTGACAAATGAAGGTTGTTTAGGTAGCCATTTGCTCGTGTCATCGTTTGATGTTAGAATAAACCAGTATTTATTAACTGAATTTTTTATTTTGTAAGTGTCATTATTGAAAGTACAACTAAAAGCAGTTTGGAAATTGGAAGTGTTAGTATCTCCGTCAAACAACATGTTGTGCTTTGAGACCACTTCAGATGCTGTACCTAACAAGGGACTATATAAATCAGCTCTTTTCTGGAGAACTTCTTGATACATTTCTTCTATTAATGGTTTTGGGTAACCTCTTTCCAGAAATAGTTTAGTCAAAATTTGAACCTCATTAGTAAACATAATATCAGTATTGCACATTCTAGAAGCCCTAATGAATTGGCCTTTTAAGATTCCCTTCTTTTGAGAGAAGGGGTGGCCACTACTAAAATGTAGGTATGCATTGGAAAAGGTAGTTTTTCTAAACACTGTGGATTCAAACATTTGTAACTCAGTGTTCTTGACTAATAAAACATCTAAATAGTTCATAACATTTTCACTAACTTTAGATGTAAATTTCAAAAAGTTTGTAGTCTCATTAATATAGTGTAAAAATGTTTCAAGACTTTCTCTACTACCCTTCCATAAAATGCATATGTCGTCCAAATACCTTTGGTAATGTAAAATATTGTCCTTCCAGGGTGATGTAAAAATGAATTCATTTTCCCAGTAAAAAAGGACGATGTTCGCATATGCAGAAGCGCATGGAGAGCCCATGGCCACCCCTTTGTTTTGTTTAAAAAATTCCCCATTAAAATAAATGAAATTGTTATTTAATATGATGTCCATAAAATCTGACAGGAAGTTAATTATGGTGTTACTAAAATTTGAAAATTTTGTTAAAATTTCATTAAACCATTGTAGACCAATGTTGTGCGGGATGCTAGGAAATAGCTCTATCACATCGATTGTGACCAGAAAATCAGTTGTTAAAAAATATTCTTTTTTAATATGTTTCAAGAATTCCCAAGAGTCTTTACAAATGTGTTGTATCAATGCTACAGTTTTTTTGTGTTGTATCAACAAACTTGCCTAAAGGTTCTGTTATGCTGCCTGCACCTGCGACGATGGGTCTAAACTTCAACGGCTGTAGTCCTTTGTGGACCTTGGGAATCCAGAAAAAAACTGGTGTAAGGGGTTTGTTCACTATTAAAAAGTTGAACAGTTTTTCGTTGATAACCCCTTGTAGTTAGTAGTCCTGTAATAAGAGTTTGATCCTATTATACGCTATGTTCACTTCATTTAAGGAAAGGGTACTATATTGCTCTGTGTCCTGTAATATATTATGAATTTTTTCTTCATATTCATTCTTGTACATTAGAACCACCCCGCCCCCCTTGTCAGGTTTCATCACTCGTATGTGCTCCTCTCTAAGTTGTTCTATGAGAACATAACAACTCTGAGATAAGTTCTGTGGTCTTGTATTTCCCTTAGGTAAAGTTCTAATGTCTGCTTCCACTAATTCTTCAAATATCTTAATGACCGGATGTAGGGGTGGGTTAAATGTACTAGATCTATTGACCAAGTCTTTTGTAAAATTTTTACCTTTAAAAAAGATGTCTAAATTTAATTGTCTAGTAAAAAGTTTAAGTTCTAAAATAGTTTTACTAATGTCTATGGATTTAGCGGGTACAAAGTGGAACCCTTTAGTGAACAATTCGAAATGTGTGTCGTAAATGGGACTCTCTGTAAAGTTAAAAATGGTAAAATTATTCTTAGTTTTGACCACACATGGTGAGGAAGATGTTTCAAGTAGATTTATTTCGTGTGACAATACAATCATCTCCGTTGTTTCCCCCACGCTTGATGGTTCTGGAACTGTGCTCTGTTCCCTTGCCTGCATTGGGGAAAGTGAAAAACCTGGTTATCATCATTTTTGGGAGTGTTGTTGCTCATATTGTTACTGTGCTTTTGTGCCAGACGTTCACTACGCATTAAAGTTTCCACTAAGGGAGTGTCATCATTATGATTGTGAAAAGACACAGCCCCACCATTGTTGGTCACATATTTATTAGACCATTTTGATTTAGTTGTAACACAATAGGCTATCCCATTTTTATAATCATTTAAGTCCCTTTCTAGCTTTTTAATTTTCCTTTCCATGATTCTGGAGCAATATTGGTCAACATCATAAAAAATATTGTTATAGTCCTTTTTAATTCTAGAAAAACAAGCATCAGAATTAATAGAGTCATTGAGCATATTGAGTTCATGTAAAAGGCTGTCAGCTTTCTTTTCATAGTCTTTAACCATCAAGTGTAACATATCAAGTCCCGTTTTGTCAAACAGTTCGGACAGGTCTTTAAAAAGTTCTGAACCAGAAACTGCATTGTTAGGAAATTTATTGATACGGAGACCTTTAGGTACTCTTTGAACTCTGATGCATTCTTGTAAATAGTCAATCTCCATTTTTGCAGCCTTAAAAGAATACAATTTATCGCTAAATGCTGAAAAATCAGAGTCTATCTTATTAACAACTGCAAAATTATTGTTAACAGTACCTGATGAAAAGGTGAATGGTTTGTTAGACCAAACATCAAAATTAAAAGATCTTGAGGCGTTCTCCGTTGGATTTGAGCCCGGACAGTGTTGAGGAAGTAAACCTTTTCTCGGGGCATTACCAGACTGCTGCCCCAAAACATTAGAAGCTTGTGGTTCTTCTGTGTTAATCCTTTCAAAACTGTTCGCGCCAAATTCCTGTTCTTGATTAGCGGCAATTCTGCTGCTGGAATTTGCATTGCTTTCTTTGATGGAATTAGAAAGCTGTGTGAGCAGGGAGATGACCTGCCGAAATTCGGATCTGGTCACCGGTAAATCGTCCGGTTCATCGCGTAGAATAAATGGTGTCCCTGGAAAGTCGGATACATCAGTGCCTTCTGCCATACGAAACCTCTGGAAAACTGTAAAACGAACTTAGTCCCAAAAAGCCAGAGAAAGAAAGGCAAATGCACTGATACAATCCAATAAACTCTTCACAATGGGAATCCAAAAAATCTTCAGCGTTGAGTAAATAGATTTCTTTATTATATAACAAAATCAACGAACTGCACGAACAGAAGACAAGTATAAATCAAGCGCTTTCACCCATACTATGACAGGCTTTTTCAAGATGAACTACAAGCATAACGGGTGTGCTTATATCACACCTCCAATTCAGAAATCAAACAATTAAGAAACCATTAATAGGTTTTGAATTTAAAGTGCTACGTGCTTCAAACCTTATTTTAAAAACCAAAGAACTTGGAATGTTGTTCAATATAATGAAAGATACATATGAGCATTTAATTCTCAATCTAACGTACGTGTTGTGTGTTGTTGGATACATAAAACTAACAAACGCCATCATGTTCAAAGCTATTAAAAAATATATAATATAAAAGTTAAAATACTTGGCATTATGGACTGCTCACCATAAAATAAATTTTGGTGAACATAATTGCTGTCGGAACAAACCAAACCTTTTTTACATTTAACAACTAGTGCTGAATGCTGTAGATGGCAATAAAGAAGTATTAAAAAACTGTAAAATAGCGTATTTACATACAACAATACATTTCATTGTAGCAGAGAACTTGTGTTACTGTAATGTTATAATTTAATAAATTAAGACCACTGGAAATATTGTGATACAGCCTTTATTGTAATGAATTTTTAGATTCCATTTTTTACAACATTTATTTTTAAACAAATGTTGTGCACATTTTTCTATTTATTGTCTATTATTCCTTCATTATACATTCTCACGTTCCCCATACTTATACGTTGTTTATTTTAACAATTTTAGCACTACTCAATATTATTTAATATAAAATTTCATAACTTATTTAATATGATCACAATATATTTAATTAATAAATGATCAATATTTCTCAATTTATATTTATTTCATGTGATGTTTGATACAAAATATTCTATTATCATAAATTATTTATAGTTCACTAGACACACACAAATAGCAATTCCAGTGGTCTTAATTTATTAAATTATAACATTACAGTAACACAAGTTCTCTGCTACAATGAAATGTATTGTTGTATGTAAATAAGCTATTTTACAGTTTTTTAATACTTCTTTATTGCCATCTACAGCATTCAGCACTAGTTGTTAAATGTAAAAAAGGTTTGGTTTGTTCCGACAGCAATTATGTTCACCAAAATTTATTTTATGGTGAGCAGTCCATAATGCCAAGTATTTTAACTTTTATATTATATATTTTTTAATAGCTTTGAACATGATGGCTTTTGTTAGTTTTATGTATCCAACAACACACAACACGTATGTTAGATTGAGAATTAAATGCTCATATGTATCTTTCATTATATTGAACAACATTCCAAGTACTTTGGTTTTTAAAATAAGGTTTGAAGCACGTAGCACTTTAAATTCAAAACCTATTAATGGTTTCTTAATTGTTTGATTTCTGAATTGGAGGTGTGATATAAGCACACCCGTTATGCTTGTGGTTCATCTTGAAAAAGCCTGTCATAGTACGGGTGAAAGCGCTTGATTTATACTTGTCTTCTGTTCGTGCAGTTCGTTGATTTTGTTATATAATAAAGAAATCTATTTACTCAACGCTGAAGATTTTTTGGATTCCCATTGTGAAGAGTTTATTGGATTGTATCAGTGCATTTGCCTTTCTTTCTCTGGCTTTTTGGGACTAAGTTCGTTTTACAGTTTTTCCGGTGGTTTCGTATGGCAGAAGGCACTGATGTATCCGACTTTCCAGGGACACCATTTATTCTACGCGATGAACCGGACGATTTACCGGTAACCAGATCCGAATTTCGGCAGGTCATCTCCCTGCTCACACAGCTTTCTAATTCCATCAAAGAAAGCAATGCAAATTCCGGCAGCAGAATTGCCGCTAATCAAGAACAGGAATTTGGTGCGAACAGTTTTGAAAGGATTAACACAGAAGAACCACAAGCTTCTAATGTTTTGGGGCAGCAGTCTGGTAATGCCCCGAGAAAAGGTTTACTTCCTCAACAACGTCCGGGCTCAAATCCAACGGAGAACACCTCAAGATCTTTTAATTTTGATGTTTGGTCTAACAAACCATTCACCTTTTCATCAGGTACTGTTAACAATAATTTTGCAGTTGTTAATAAGATAGACTCTGATTTTTCAGCATTTAGCGATAAATTGTATTCTTTTAAGGCTGCAAAAATGGAGATTGACTATTTACAAGAATGCATCAGAGTTCAAAGAGTACCTAAAGGTCTCCGTATCAATAAATTTCCCAACAATGCAGTTTCTGGTTCAGAACTTTTTAAAGACCTGTCCGAACTGTTTGACAAAACGGGACTTGATATGTTACACTTGATGGTTAAAGACTATGAAAAGAAAGCTGACAGCCTTTTACATGAACTCAATATGCTCAATGACTCTATTAATTCTGATGCTTGTTTTTCTAGAATTAAAAAGGACTATAACAATATTTTTTATGATGTTGACCAATATTGCTCCAGAATCATGGAAAGGAAAATTAAAAAGCTAGAAAGGGACTTAAATGATTATAAAAATGGGATAGCCTATTGTGTTACAACTAAATCAAAATGGTCTAATAAATATGTGACCAACAATGGTGGGGCTGTGTCTTTTCACAATCATAATGACGACACTCCCTTAGTGGAAACTTTAAGGCGTAGTGAACGTCTGGCACAAAAGCACAGTAACAATATGAGCAACAACACTCCCAAAAATGATGATAACCAGGTTTTTCACTTTCCCCAATGCAGGCAAGGGAACAGAGCACAGTTCCAGAACCATCAAGCGTGGGGGAAACAACGGAGATGATTGTATTGTCACACGAAATAAATCTACTTGAAACATCTTCCTCACCATGTGTGGTCAAAACTAAGAATAATTTTACCATTTTTAACTTTACAGAGAGTCCCATTTACGACACACATTTCGAATTGTTCACTAAAGGGTTCCACTTTGTACCCGCTAAATCCATAGACATTACTAAAACTATTTTAGAACTTAAACTTTTTACTAGACAATTAAATTTAGACATCTTTTTTAAAGGTAAAAATTTTACAAAAGACTTGGTCAATAGATCTAGTACATTTAACCCACCCCTACATCCGGTCATTAAGATATTTGAAGAATTAGTGGAAGCAGACATTAGAACTTTACCTAAGGGAAATACAAGACCACAGAACTTATCTCAGAGTTGTTATGTTCTCATAGAACAACTTAGAGAGGAGCACATACGAGTGATGAAACCTGACAAGGGGGGCGGGGTGGTTCTAATGTACAAGAATGAATATGAAGAAAAAATTCATAATATATTACAGGACACAGAGCAATATAGTACCCTTTCCTTAAATGAAGTGAACATAGCGTATAATAGGATCAAACTCTTATTACAGGACTACTTACTACAAGGGGTTATCAACGAAAAATTGTTCAACTTTTTAATAGTGAACAAACCCCTTACACCAGTTATTTTCGGGATTCCCAAGGTCCACAAAGGACTACAGCCGTTGAAGTTTAGACCCATCGTCGCAGGTGCGGGCAGCATAACAGAACCTTTAGGCAAGTTTGTTGATACAACACTTAAAAAAACTGTAGCATTGATACAACACATTTGTAAAGACTCTTGGGAATTCTTGAAACATATTAAAAAAGAATATTTTTTAACAACTGATTTTCTGGTCACAATCGATGTGATAGAGCTATTTCCTAGCATCCTGCACGACATTGGTCTAGAATGGTTTAATGAAATTTTAACAAAATTTTCAAATTTTAGTAACAACATAATTAACTTACTGTCAGATTTTATGGACATCATATTAAATAATAATTTCGTTTATTTTAATGGGGAATTTTTTAAACAAAACAAAGGGGTGGCCATGGGCTCTCCATGCGCTTCTGCATATGCGAACATCGTCCTTTTTTACTGGGAAAATTAATTCATTTTTACATCACCCTGGAAGGACAATATTTTACATTACCAAAGGTATTTGGACGACATATCCATTTTATGGAAGGGTAGTAGAGAAAGTCTTGAAACATTTTTACACTATATTAATGAGACTACAAACTTTTTCAAATTTACATCTAAAGTTAGTGAAAATGTTATGAACTATTTAGATGTTTTATTAGTCAAGAACACTGAGTTACAAATGTTTGAATCCACAGTGTTTAGAAAAACTACCTTTTCCAATGCATACCTACATTTTAGTAGTGGCCACCCCTTCTCTCAAAAGAAGGGAATCTTAAAAGGCCAATTCATTAGGGCTTCTAGAATGTGCAATACTGATATTATGTTTACTAATGAGGTTCAAATTTTGACTAAACTATTTCTGGAAAGAGGTTACCCAAAACCATTAATAGAAGAAATGTATCAAGAAGTTCTCCAGAAAAGAGCTGATTTATATAGTCCCTTGTTAGGTACTGCATCTGAAGTGGTCTCAAAGCACAACATGTTGTTTGACGGAGATACTAACACTTCCAATTTCCAAACTGCTTTTAGTTGTACTTTCAATAATGACACTTACAAAATTAAAAATTCAGTTAATAAATACTGGTTTATTCTAACATCAAACGATGACACGAGCAAATGGCTACCTAAACAACCTTCATTTGTCAATGCAAGAAATACTAACCTTAAGAACATGTTTGAAAGACATACACCACTAGGGACTAAGAGTAAATGTGGTGTAACAGGTACCCATAAGTGTAATTGTTGTAAGCAATGTCCATTTATTATGAACACTAACACTTACTATATCAAGTCTCAAAAATTTAAGTTGAAACCCGAGGGGTATTTTAATTGTGCTTCTAAGGGTATTATTTACTTAGGAGTATGTCAAGAATGTGAGAGCTTTTATATAGGAAAATCAGAGAGGACAGTGCGCAAGAGGATTTATGAACACCTCTATGACATTCGTAGAAAGAAAGACACGAATGCATTTTACAAGCACTCAATAGTTTGCCCCAAGATGACACTCAAATTTATGGTTATTGAGCAGGCACCATTAAACCCTAGAGGCAGAGACTGGGAGACAACAATAGAATTTAAAGAGCTAAACTGGCAGTTAAGACTAAATGCAGCAAAACCTCCAGGCTTGAATGAAGCCATTAGCATCACCAGCCTTTTGAAACTAAGACGGGCGAAACTGTAATCTTATTATTCTTTTTGATACAATCAAAGCTCACATACAGCTTTTCATTTTTCATTACCCCTTGTTTCTAGATTTGTATAGGTACCATTGTCAAACAACATGACTAGACTAATCACAAAGTTGATCAACTGTGGTTTAAATTGTTTTACTTCCTGATACTAAGGAAAGGTTTTAAATATTGTGATACAGCCTTTATTGTAATGAATTTTTAGATTCCATTTTTTACAACATTTATTTTTAAACAAATGTTGTGCACACTTTTCTATTTATTGTCTATTATTCCTTCATTATACATTCTCATGTTCCCAATACTTATACGTTGTTTATTTTAACAATTTTAGCACTACTCAATATTATTTAATATAAAATTTCATAACTTATTTAATATGATCACAATATATTTAATTAATAAATGATCAATATTTCTCAATTTATATTTATTTCATGTGATGTTTGATACAAAATATTCTATTATCATAAATTATTTATAGTTCACTGGACACACACAAATAGCAATTCCAGTGGTCTTAATTTATTAAATTATAACATTACAGTAACACAAGTTCTCTGCTACAATGAAATGTATTGTTGTATGTAAATACGCTATTTTACAGTTTTTTAATACTTCTTTATTGCCATCTACAGCATTCAGCACTAGTTGTTAAATGTAAAAAAGGTTTGGTTTGTTCCGACAGCAATTATGTTCACCAAAATTTATTTTATGGTGAGCAGTCCATAATGCCAAGTATTTTAACTTTTATATTATATATTTTTTAATAGCTTTGAACATGATGGCTTTTGTTAGTTTTATGTATCCAACAACACACAACACGTACGTTAGATTGAGAATTAAATGCTCATATGTATCTTTCATTATATTGAACAACATTCCAAGTACTTTGGTTTTTAAAATAAGGTTTGAAGCACGTAGCACTTTAAATTCAAAACCTATTAATGGTTTCTTAATTGTTTGATTTCTGAATTGGAGGTGTGATATAAGCACACCCGTTATGCTTGTGGTTCATCTTGAAAAAGCCTGTCATAGTACGGGTGAAAGCACTTGATTTATACTTGTCTTCTGTTCATGTAGTTCGTTGATTTTGTTATATAATAAAGAAATCTATTTACTCAACGCTGAAGATTTTTTGGATTCCCATTGTGAAGAGTTTATTGGATTGTATCAGTGCATTTGCCTTTCTTTCTCTGACCCATGCAGATGGACAATACAGTTACAACTGCTGAATCCTACACAAATGTACTCTATAAGCACTTACATGAGTGCATGGATCATGATATCCCAAACATAACCAAGATGCTATCCTCCAAGAAAACGAAGCCAATCTGGTGGTCCCCTGCCATAAACAAACTGTACAACAAAAGGAAGAAATTGTTGCAAAAGAGAGTAAAATCCTATGAGTGAAGAAGCTCCCTGGTCAGCCTCAGTAAGAAGCTGAGATCCCTTATAAGATCCTCCAAAGCTAGCTATTAAAAACAAAATCACCACTGATTCTAAGGACAACCACAAAGCATTCTATAGCTATGTCAAGAATCTCAATGGCAACACCCAGATCTGCACTGAGTTAAAGCACAATGGCACGAAAATTACAGAACCAACTGATATTGCCAACATTCTGGCAGATAGGTTCATTGCTAACTTTACCCCCCTCACCCCTAAAGGGCCCATATCTATACAAGAAGAATGCAGAGTCCCTGTAATCACAACTATGCATGTAAAAGATGCACTCTCTAAAGCCAAAAACACAGCATCCATGGGACCGGACAACATCCCGGGCTACATTTTACTCAAACTTCAGAATGAACTGGCTCCCCACCTAAGCACCATGTTCAGTCATAGCCTCACATTAGGCTTTGTGCCCACTGAATGGTGTACAGCAACAGTTATTCCACTCCAGAAAGGGGGAGCCACCACTGATCCCGGGAACTATCACCCTATTAGCCTGATGAGCCTGGTCAGCAAGGCCATGGAACGTATCATCATGGAACTCAAAAAAAAAAAGACATTGGTAACCTCCAAACTCTGGATCCCACCCAGTTTGGGTTTGTGAAAGGCAGATCATGCCTCCTGAACCTGATTGATTTCCTTGAGGCAGTCACCACAGGTTCATAGATAGGTACTAGGCTATTGGTCCTAGGGCCTATATAAGCCTAGCCAAAAATGTACCCTGGCTTTCACCACCCAAGAAAATTATTTTCCTGTGCCCCTGTTGAGCAGAGCCACAGAAGGTGAATTTCCTATTTCCCAGCCAATCATCAAGATGTTTCTTGAAGAGTGCTAATGAGGAATGGGAAGTCTCTGGGACAGGAATCTATTCCTCCAGCATGTTCTGTTTATTGTGGTGACAAGGTTTAGGTCCCTAGAGCATGTAGCTTGGGGGGATTGGGATTTCTTTAAGTGAAGCATGTCCAAAAGCTCTGGGTTTGACACAGCTTTGTATGTTAAGCATAGATCGCCTCTGAGCAGGCGATATGCGATGGAGTAAAGCTGGAGTTTTTTGAGACGGTCTGCATAGGGCATCTGTTTGAGGCCAGTAATCCTCTTTGTGAGGTATTTCTGTGACCTTTCCAGTTGTTGTAGATGTTTTGTGAGGTACATACCAAAAAGGGTGTTGTACTCTATAATGGGTCTAATGAGTGATGAGTACAGGGTAACAATGACCTCTTTTTTTCTGGATGAGAAACCTTTTGTGATGAGGTGAGCCACCAAGAATGATTTCCTTACCACTGCGGTGATGTGATTATCAAAGGAGAGACTACTGTCCACCTGTGTCCCAAGGCCTCTTATCACATTTCCGGCATTAAGTAGACTACCAGCTATGGGGTAGTTCATGGGTACAAAAGCTATGTCAAACCCAGAGCTGTTGGACATGCTACACCTAAAGAAATCCCAATCCCTCCAAGCTACACACTCTAGGGACCTAAACATTGTCACCAGAATAAACAGGACATGCTGGAGGGATATATTCCTGTCGCAGAGATTACCATACTTTGGAACATGCTACCCATCTATGTCAAGCAAAGTTCTTCACTAGCACTCTTCAAGAAAAATCTTGATGAGTGGAGGGGAAATAGGAAATACACCCCGGGGAGCACTTCTGTGTCTCTGCTTGACAGTGGCACAGGAAAATAACTTTCTTGGGTGGCGTAAGCCAGGGAACCTTTTTGGCTAGGCTTACATAGGCCCTCGGGCCAATAGCCTAGTACCTACCTATGAACCTATGAACCTATGAAAGGCTGAAATTTAAAAGTGAGAATCACAAATGGTAGAACAAAAAAATAAAGAGTCTCAAAAAATAAAATCCCTTCTAAGAGTAAATCACAAAACATTGAGTACTTTTCTCCCACTCTCAGTAAACCAATTTATGAGTCAAGATCAAGTGTTGTCCTGCCAGTTGAACTGTTCATAGGTAGGTACTAGGCTATCAGCCCTGGGGCCTATACAAGCCCAGCCAAAAAGGTACCCTGGCTTTTGCCACCCAATAAAATTATTTTCCTGTGCCACTGTCGAGCACAGCCACAGAGGTGATCCCCGGGGTGACAGTGAATGGATTTTAGTCATGTGATGTGTGGGTCTGCAGGCTGGGGCAGGAGCGGGCTTAGTGTTAGGGTACGCATAAATGAGTAAGGTGGTACAGGGGGGGGTGAAGCCCTTCATCATGTTTCAGTGGGATATAAGATTTCTTGAGTGGGTATTTAGGGTATTATTAGTTTTGTTTATGTGCAGGAGGTTGCAGAGGACTGGATCCTTCAAGATTCTGTAGTCTAGACAGAAGCCACCTCTCAAGAGTTTGTAGGAAACTGGAAGAGAGAGCACTCTAGGCAGCTTGGGCAGCTCAGGGAAGACATTCCCTTGATTACCTTAGTGGGGTGATGCTGTGGACTCTCAGGCTGGGTTATTTGCTTAGAGTACATACCAAGAGGCCATTATACTCTGTTATTGGCCTGATAAAAGAGGAAGAAAGAGGGCTGATAAGTTCTTTACATTTGGAAACAATGACTCTGGTGGTTATTCTAACTAGGTAAAAGGATTTCCTAACAACAGTTGATACATGTGATCAAAGGATAGCTCACTGTCAATGAAAGTACCCAGGTCTGTAACTATTGAGCCAGCAGGGGTCTCTCCTATGTGGTAGGTACATCAGTGCCCAGTTTTGCCAAAAGACACAATGTTGCATTTCTTGGCATTTTGTTTTAGGCTGTGATCCAGGCACCATTTATCAGTGTGTGTTAGTCACTCCTGAAGAATCTGGAAGGCAGGTGGGGAATTAATGATAGCTCCAAGATCGTAGTCATCTGCAAACTGGGTTAGTCACAGTTCCTTGATGTCAGTCTTGACATAAGAGCAGTAAATACCAAACAGAAGTGATCTTAAGACACATCTGGTAGCTATTCTTTTTGAGGAGACTGTGGATCCCACACTAATAGACTGGATTCTGTCAGGTGGTCAGTTTGCTATCTGGCTGGTAACAGAGGAGTTTATAATAGTTTGATCAGCTTGTTGATAGTGCCAGAATGTACAATGGTATCAAAAGGTATGGCCAGGTCCAGGTGGGTATTGGGAACCAATTTGCCTCAATTTAATGCATCAATAACTTGCTAAAAGAAACCCAGCAAGTTCCAGAGGCAGGATCTGTTTTAGTAGAATGTCTATGTTATTGTTAATAAGTTTCATAATAATACATTCTATTGCTTTGTAGATAGGCTAGTGAGACTTATACATTTATAGTTTCCTGGATCAATAGTAAATGTCCCATTATGGAGCAGAATGACAACTTTTTCTTCTGGCTTTTCCCAGTTAGGGGTTGCCACAGTGGATCACCTGTCCACTCATTATTGGCAGTGGAGTTTTACAGTGTTGAGTTGCCAGCCTGGTGCCCAACCTTCCACAGAAGGCACACACATGCACAGACTCATGCCTAGGGCCAATTTAGAGTGTCCAATCCACCTACAGCATGTCTTTGGGATGTAGGAGGAAACCAAAGAACCCGGAGGAAACCTACACAACCACAGTGAGGACATGCAGATTCTGCAAAGAAGGCACCCCAGCCAAGAATCGAACTGGAGAACCTCTTGCTGTGAGGTGGCAACACTAACCGCTGCACCACCGTGGCCACCCATGGAGCAGGATGACAACTGCAGTTCTCCATTCCTCTGGCATGAATCGAATGCAGAGTCAGCGGCTGAAAAGACTTAGTAGTGATTCTACTGACAGTGTCTTGTGCTGACAAGAAGATAGCCTGGCACATTATCAGCACTCATGAAGCAAGTGATTTTGGTCTTTGGAAAAGCATTCAGGAATTTTTTAGAGGTGATCAGAAGGGTTAGTGTGGATGTGCTAATAAGATGAAGAAAGTTAAGGGGGAGATAGGAGAGTAAAGTTAAAGCTGAATTTATCTGTTAATGATCTGGCTATGTCCTCAGGAGATAAGTAAGTTTGGCTGCTATCTATTATCTCTGAGCCTTGCTGGGTGTTATCTATAAGGTTTCTCCCATATCTGAAGAAGACTTTGTAGTTGCCCTTAGCAAAGATGGCAGTTACTAGCTCATGCTTATAGGATATGATTTCCGTTACAAGCCACGCGCGCTGAAAGGGGGCTTGCACCTGTCACCCTGGGATTCGGATATTGGCAAAGGCTCTCTTGCCACCCCCATAGTGCCTTTTTTAGGCTCAAATTCTTTCTAAACCTACCAACCTACAAAAAAAAAAAAAACTAAGGGTATCTGCTCAATGCCAGAAGTCTAAAAATCAAAATGCGCACTCGAGCCCTTCTCAGTATGGGAGAACATCGATGTCTGTGCAGTGACAGAAACCTGACCGCTCATCAAATCCAGATTAAAACTAAGAAAGGACAGACTTATCCATATTTATCCATCAAAATCAGACACACACAAAGAAAGGAGGGGAACATGTATCGGCATGCATCGGAGGCCAATTCAAGACAGTTTGTAGCAGGCAAGACTGTTTGCACATACAGGCATGGCCTCACTAACAACTCAGAACCTCCTGCTCTCACATGGCCTTCCTGAACACTCAAAAGGGATAAAGAACACTCACATCACCAAAACACTCACTAGAGGACATAGACTGGGAACACTACTCAAATACTACTGGAATTCATCAAAAGCAAACACATAGTACAACTCATTCATAAACACCATAAACTCAAGAATCATGGGAAGTCTCATCAACATACCACAAGAGAAACAATGACCAAACAATCTCACCATCCCTGGGGACAGAGAATTATACCCTCCGGAACATGAGATCAGATCACAGAGAATAGATCTTTCAGTCCTGGTGGAAACCCCCACCTGAAATAAAAGACCACAGTAAAGAACACCACAGTTCATAAAAAACATCTTCTAGACTAAGACTAGTGTGCCCTCCTTAGTGGGAGCCGAAGAAAACACAACCAGTAAAGAAACACAATCCTCAGCCGCTGAAAACTAGGAGCACTTGGCAGACCCAGCACCTGCAGGGAAATCTGGCAAAACAAATCCCAAGCAAAACAAAGACTCTGCATCCACTCCCACTCAACAACAAAGTGTGGACCACTCTACAACAAAAGGAGGAAGCAAAAATAAGGAAGCAAACAAATCCTTAAAAAAAAAGAAAAGGCAAGACAACCTTGATCACTATAAGTAAAAACTAAAAGCTCCAATAAAATCATTTGAAAGAAAAAAGAGAAACAAAAATAAAGAAAAAACTCAAAGATTTTTAGTATAGTTAGAATAAGTTAGAACCCAGGCTAATATGAAACAGAACTAGTTCATAATGATGTGAAGATTACTTGATGTGATGACAATTACAGACACACTACACTTACAGCAACAGGTTCGCCCCCTCCCTCCCCCCCAAAAAGGATCCCCAAAGGAGCTGCCAGCTGCAGCATTGCCCCCTCCTCCAAAACCCAAAGTGAGAACTACTCTCTCCAAAAAGCAAACATCCAAAAATGGGACCTGATGGTGTCCCCTGCTGTGTGCTCCAACTCAACGACGATTAAAAACCCACCACCAGGACAGCTGTTTAATCATAGTCTTACCTCTGGATAGTGGCCAGGAGGCACTGCAGCTGTGTCTGTGGTCCCACAAAGGCACAAGGCCACCCGACCCTGGAAATAAATTTCGTCCCATATAGCTTGACAAGCCTTATCTGAAGCCATGAGAGAGGATCATAATGGACCTAATAAAAGAAGACATAGGGATTTGCAGACTTTGGATCCATCCCAGTTTTTGTTTGTCAGCAGCAGATCATGCTTCTAAACTGACTTTTTTGAAACAGTCACCAAAGCCATTGATGAGGAAAGGCAACCAAGGCCTTTGATACAATAACCCCCGGGTATCATTGAAAAACTCATCATCAAAAATTAAATGTTAAACCATCACAAGATGGGTTGCAACCGGTCGCTGAGTGAGAGAACCCACAGGGTCAGGAACTCCAGCTCTATTCAAAGCATCAGCGCTGCTCAGAGGTGACCTTGCCCTAACATACAAGGCCATGTCAAACCCAGATTTCCACAAGCGGGAGACTTAAACCCCCGACGACACGGCTATTAGGGCGTGCTGGAGGGATAGATAATAAAATCCCTATGTATGTGAGAGCAGCACTCGCTGCCCTTGTTCAGAGAAATCTTGACCAATGATGGAGATGCGCAGATATACTCCGGGGATTACCTCTGAGTTCTTTGTTGAAGTTTTTGTGCTCATTTCTAGATGACTGGGTATTAAGTTTTCTTTTAATGGGCTGTAGGTTTATTCCTATATAAATCTTAAGCCGGGCCAATTTCCTTTAGTGAGAATCAAACCCTGTACCTTTTCTTTGTGAGGTAAACACCTTAACCATTATGCCATTTCCAAACCCTATAGTTTCTTTATACTACAGATCAACCATATAGGTTCAGTCCTGAATTTAGCATTATATATTTTTGTCTTATGGGAACAGTCCCCTTGACACAATCTTTGTGGTGGGTATAGAAATTATCAGTAAATGTGGCAGCATGCAAGATGGGGTCATTGAGGGGAGGTGGGTATTCAGTGAGGGGAGGTGGGTACTCAGATTTCATCAGATCATCAGGTAGCTTGATTACCTTTGCCTTACGAGTGTTTTCTAAAGGCAGAAGGATTTTGGGGCAAGTTATGTTTTTACCCTCATTGTGAGCATTGTTGAATGGTGCTTAGATTTGACCAATACCATGGTAACTATAGATACTGACCATAGGGTTGCTATATTTGTAAGAATGATGTCAAATTATTTTGCACCCCTAGTTGGGATTTTAACCTGTTGGTATATGAAGCTGGCATTAATGAAGTTCAGCAAGCTTTCTGTATATTTATTTGAGGTGGCATTGGTTTCCCAGTTAATGGAGGGCTAGATGAAATCTCCCAAGAAAATAGTATTGGGCTTGATGGGGGGTGGGTGGGGAGGTGTCCATGTCTTTAGACATACTTCATAATCTGCAGGTGACATGGTGGGGGGTACAATAGTTGGCTTTGGTATGGTACAGAGTTCTATTTACTGTGAAATGGCTATGCAGGCATTCAAGAAAATTTCACTGGCTTATTAGTCTAGAGGTACAATAGTTTCTTAGGGATACAGACATACCCCCTTAATAACACTGTCATTATTGGCTTTGGGTCTGAAAGAGTAGCAGTCATCAAACCCCTGTACTTTGAAGGCATTATTATTGTAAAATAAGTATACAGACATCTATATTTTCATGAGGTAAGAGTGCCTGTAATGGGTTCAGGCGCCTAGGCAGCGAGACATTTCCCTGTGGTACATTTGACTGGTGACACATGGCTGAAGTGACATTCAGCTGCAGAGAAGTATGGCTGTTTGCAAATTCCCTGTGGGCAAAGAGAAGCACACCCTGTCATGCTCACAGCTTTAATAACCAAATGAAAGGTGGCAGAAGAAGTGATGAGTGTTGTGCTCAGTGTACAGTACATACTTATGTAACTACAACATGTAGAAGTGTGCTACAGCATGGAGGAAATCATGCAGGATACTGTAGTCACATTTATGCTCCAGTATGTGTTTTAGGTAATGTTCCCTAGACATTGTGAAGGGGGTAGTGGTCCACACACTCCAATTATAAAGGCACTGCCCATTGTGCACTGCATTTGTACTGCCAGTGACATGCTCTCTGGCCAGCCTGCTGTTGATGCCTGCCATATTGCCTGCTGTTTCATGTTCCATTGGGGACCATGGACATTGTTTTCCCCCTGTGCATTTGGTTACTGAAGTTGTGGGCATGCCAGCATATGCTTCTCTTTGCCCACAGGGAATTTGCAAACAGCCATATTTCTCTGCTGAATGTCACTTCAGGCATGTGTCCCCAGTCAAATGTTCCACAGGGAAATGTCTCGCTGCCTAGGCACCTGAACCCGTTTTCTTTATTTATTTGAAACTGTCCTGCAATGTTGTTTTAGATATTTCCTGTGATTTTGATCTCTGATGTAACTGTGATTATTTACTGAGTAGTTTCTGTTTTTTTTATTATTTATTATTAAATATATTTAAACTTTCATTGTGACTGATATCTGTAGAGACATATTTATGTTCTGAGAGTACTTGCATATTTATTTGGTGGCACTGTGTGGGACACTCCTAATAGCCTTGCTCTTGGTCAAACTACCATTTGGATTAATAGTAACATTACACAGTAAGATTGGACACCATTTGTTAAGGGCCTTAAAGTACCTTATAGTCCGGGGAAAAGGGGGCATAGCTAGTAAACCTGTGCTAGCCTTTCCCAGTTGTTTGTGTGTGCTTGTGTATAAACCAAACCTCAAAGTGTGTGTGTGTGTGTGTGTGTGTGTGTGTGTGTGTGTGTGTGTGTGTGTGTGTGTGTGTGTGTGTGTGTGTGTGTGTGTGTGTGTGTGTGTGTGTGTGTGTGTGTGTGTGTGTGTGTGTGTGTGTGTGTGTGTGTGTGTGTGTGTGTGTTTACATATGTATTGTGTGTGTCAGCTACTTGGGCAGGGACACAAAGCACTTGTTGGACAGAGAGGGGGCTGGAGGTCTTGGCTTGGCCACTCAGCTGGGATCTCAATTCTATAGCTGTGTCAGTGGGGAATCTTATTGGGGATCTGGAGAGAGAGGGAGAAACCAGTCCCAGACTGACTGTGATCTCTGTGTGATCTTAAGGGAAATTGCACTTTACTGTGTGCGTACTTGTCATTCTCCCAGTGTGCACATCCCCACTGCTGCCAGTGGTGAGGATTGAGGCTCCATTATTACTGGGCCAGTGGTGGGGTACCACAAGTGGTTTCCATGAAAGTTTGCAAAAGGAAATAGCTACACTATGTGAATGGCATGCATCCATTCTTTCTTGTAAGCTTATCAGCCATTCAGTCTGTTTTTAATTTATTGACTGTTAGCCTCATAAGTGAATTAATCTCTTTTAGGCTTCATTCAGCTGTGGCTTAGTCGGAAAGGATAAGAGTGAGTGCAGTATATTTAAGCAACTTAGATTAGCCAGTCAACAACCATGTATTTGGCAGGTAGAACAAAATCAGAGCACCTGCAGCAAACCCACACAGACACAGGTAGAACATGAAATCTCCACACCGGCAGTGAATAGAGGTCAGGGCTGAACCCTTGACCTGTGAAACAGATATCTTAACTACTGAGCAACTGTGTTGCACAGTATTAATGATTTTCTGGTAGCAGTATTTTACTTCCTGTGGGCCTACATGAAATAATTTTTTATCGGTCCTATGCAGACCACCTCAAGGCTTTATCCCTGTATTCTGTCTCCTACAGGCTTTTGAGGGGAGATCTATGTCTGACATACAGGGCATTGTCAGACCCCAGTCTGATGGACCTCCTGCATATCCACAAAACAAAGAGCACCAGAATTACCCATTCTAAAGACTTAAACCTTACCTGTGATATAAAGAGAACTGGCTGGAGAGATAGGTATGGTGTGTATCCCAGAGACTACCACATCTAATGAACAGGCTCCCCATCCATGTGAAGCAGAGTTCCTGCCTAACCCAACTGAAGTGCATCTTGGACAATTGGATGGGAAACCAGAAATTCATCCCTGGTTTGGCACATTTGCCTCTAATGGACACAGGTAACCTGTAAATGGTTCATCTCCCAGGCCCATGTTTATATTTATCAAGGGTATCAGAACTTGTCAGAGATTTGGGATGCATGGTTAGGCTTAAAAACGCCCTTGTGGTCATTAGCCTAGTAAACACCTATGAACCTATGAACCTAATCACTATATAGGTAGGCTTCAAAGATGTAATCAGTTACTCTAAACCAGGCTACCAACTACCAGTAATAGAAGCAAATACTGCTGTTATGTATTTTAATGTATCATTTTGCAGCACAAATCAAAATGTTAATTATTTGCTTATGCTATTACAAAGACAAGAAAATACATTGGGAATTATCAGGACTTATGCATTAATGTTCTTTTAGAGTAAGATTTTCATCTCTTAATCCTCAGCATAAGAATTTTAATGAAGGAAAACAGAGATTCACAGTACAACAGTACTAGATCAGCTTTTTAGCATGCAGGTCTTAAGAGCTGGCATATCTGTACAGCACAGTTTCCAACAGTGCAATGAATTTTGGATTTATTAGCTAATTGCAATCAAGTTTATTCTTTGATAATATGTACTGTGTGGTTATGGTGTCCTTGCATTTAAAGCTATATAATACAAATGCTTTTGGGTAGTGAAGATTTTTAGGTACTTACAGTTGATGTATCTCTATCCCTTAATCAGTTCCAGACTGACCAAAAGAATTCTCTCTCACAGTGCACTTTTTAGGCAAGGTCAGTCTGCTCAAATTATTTACACAGCCAATCGAAATCAAAACTTTATAAAACTAGCACTGCTCAAAGTTAAAAGTCTAAACAAAAGGCTACACTTATTACAGATGGGTTCAGGTGCCTAGGCAGCGAGACATTTCCATGTGGAACATTTGACTGGGGACACATGCCTGAAGTGACATTCAGCTGAAGAGAAATATGGCTGTTTGCAAATTCCCTGTGGGCAAAGAGAAGCATATGCTGGCATGCCCACAACTTCAGTAACCAAATGCACAGGGGGAAAACAATGTCCATGGTCCCCAATGGAACATGAAACAGCAGGCAATATGGCAGGCATCAACAGCAGGCTGGCCAGAGGGCATGTCACTGGCAGTACAAATGCAGTGCACAATGGGCAGTGCCTTTATAATTGGAGTGTGTGGACCACTACCCCCTTCACAATGTCTAGGGAACATTACCTAAAACACATACTGGAGCATAAATGTGACTACAGTATCCTGCATGATTTCCTCCATGCTGTAGCACACTTCTACATGTTGTAGTTACATAAGTATGTACTGTACACTGAGCACAACACTCATCACTTCTTCTGCCACCATTCATTTGGTTATTAAAGCTGTGAGCATGGCAGGGTGTGCTTCTCTTTGCCCACAGGGAATTTGCAAACAGCCATATTTCTCTGCAGCTGAATGTCACTTCAGCCATGTGTCACCAGTCAAATGTACCACAGGGAAATGTCTCGCTGCCTAGGCGCCTGAACCCAAAGAAAACATTTAAGCTATACTATATTTCTGTCTGAATCTAAGAGAAATTACTGTACCCTAGTTAACTTACTTACAGAGCAAAGCAAGGCAGATGTGATTTGTGGGTTTTCCAGCTGATGTTGTCATGTGAAAGACAAAATACAAAATGTTCTACCTATCTCAGAGAGTTCTTAAATTAATATCTCAAATATTGCTGCTGGGATACTTGAAGCATGACATCACTTCTTGTCATCTGACCATCCCACGTGAAAACTCCCACTGCAGTTGGTAGCATTTAGCATCTCTCTGTAAAAATACATAAACAAGGACTTCTCTTAGATCTAAGGTAAATAGTGGAAGTTGTAAAATAATTTACATTCCTCCACATTTAAAGATAATAAAAAAACTTCTAGTTCTAGGCATTATGTTTCCTGTTGCTCTGAAACCATCTTTTATGGTGCAGTTATAAAATAATTTAATTTCAACTATGTTTCTGAAGTTTTATAAAGTTACCCTTCTATGTGCCAGTTCCCACTGTTAAAGTATATACATTTACACAGTTACAATAGTTTATATACATTTCTGTTATTTTCCAGTAGGGTACACTGTGGATACATCTTTAAGCTAAGTACTCTACAACACATCTCTTCAGCACACATGTCTGTACAAACCATCTTATATCACATACAGTTCTAATACATTTGTAACACAAGTATATGAATCATGTTGATATTCACAAATGACACATAACCATTTACAAAATTCCAGATAGCTAGGCTGATAATATTTCCTTTTGTGACACCACTATGGAAGAGTTTTTTTTAAAACTTGATTTTAAAATCCTATGAATTTGTTGTTTACCTAGATTGCATGATCAGCATTAATTTATACCCAGACACTGGGGCAAACTTTAAACTGTAAATTTAAAGAAATAGAAGTGAGAGAACTGTGTAGGGCAAGAAATATGAATACTGCATTTAAGAGGACAGGTGTAAAGCACGTTCACAGTCACTTTTATGTATACATATATATATATATATATATATATATATATATATATATATATATATATATATATATATGTATATATATATATATATATATATATATATGCGATAGTGGGACCTTAGGGTTAGGGTAAGGTTTAGTGTGGGCTTGTAAGGATTTTGGTGTGCTTGTGTTGTGTGTGTGGTTTGTGGAATGGGGATGTGTTTGGTTTTTAGTAATTGTTATTGTGGTGTGTGCAGTGCATGGGGTTCGTGTTCGTGGTTTGTGTACCATTGTCGGTTATTATGTTGGGTTTGTTTGTTTTTTGTGGACTGTCGTGGTAATATGTGGTGTGTGGTTGGGTGTTGTGTGGTGTTGTGTGGTTTCGGCTATGTCAGGTAGAACCATATATATATATATATATATATATATATATATATATATATATATATATATAAACAGCTATCATTAGGTTTATATTATGATGATGCGGAAATTAGCAAGACATTGTATGGGTGAGAATGGGAAAGTTTATAGTAAATCCTGAAATTCTGTCACTTGTGTTTTGAAACTGTCTTAGGAAATTTAGTTCAAGAAGTAGGCTGGCTTTGACAGATTTCACAGACTGATGTATTTGTGAGTTAGGGATATTTGTCTTTTTACTGAGAACTGACCATCACCCCAGCTGTCGCAAGTGGTTTCCATATAGGGAAAACCACTTATAAAGTTACACTAAACACTGAAAGGGACAGTCTGCTCAGAGGTCATGTTTTTGACAACTTTTTGAAACACACCAGTGTGATCTAGTAAAAAATGCTGGAAGAGTTTTATGTAAACACAATGGCAGACCAACATAAGACCTTCAAAGAATTTGTATAAGTCAGAAATCTCAAAAAAAACATAGTTCTTCTTTATTAGTGGCTGTGACTTAATCAAAGAAAATGTATTTATGTGGACTGGCTACTGAACTTTAGATGTCTGGGCAGTGTGCCTTCCAGTTCCATCCCAGGAGGAATGTAATTTGATTTTCTGTCTACACTGGTATACTTTATCTTTTTTGCTATGAATACTGTGCTGGGCTTTGGTTAACAAAGACTGTTAATTGTGATGCTCTTAGGAATAACTGCTTGAATGATTGGAAACTAATGGCCTAAAGGAGCTTCTATCATAAACAAAGACTTGTACTAATAAAGTAAACAACAGGTCACCAAGAGTATATCAAAGTAAAGTCACTTTTAATTACCCAAGGTAATGTGTGTGTCATTAAAATAACCAGAGGCAGTATAATGTGATGAAGGATTTTTCTGAAATGCAACCTACCTTAATTGTTCACTATGACATGCTATTCATGAGTTATGACTGTTTATATTTTTTTGCGTAGGTTTTATTCCGTGATGCCTCCACAAATAATAGACTGCTGTCTCACCAGGCTATTTCTACAAATACTATCATTACTACTATTACTACTACTCCTCCTATCACTACTGCTGCTTTTACTACTACTACCATTGCTACTATTACTACTGCTATTACCACTATTAACACTACAACTACTACATCTGTTATTTCTACTACTACTACCATCACTATTACTACTACTATTACCACTACTACCACTGCTGCTACTACTACCACTATTAATACTACTACTACTCCTGTTACTCCTACTACTACCACTATTATTACTATTACTACTACTACCACTGATGCTACCACCACTGCTACTACTACCACTATTAATACTGCCTCTGTTACTACTAGTACTACCACTGCTACTACTACCACTATTACTGCTACTATTACTACTACTACTACTACCTCTGTTACTACTACTAGTACCACTGCTGCTACTGCCACTATTACTAGTTAATATTGCTGCTACTACTATTATTATGACTAGTACCACTGCTACTACTATTATTACTACTACTAACAGTATTACTACTACTACTACCATTGCTACCACTGCTGCTACCACTACTACTACCACTATTAATTTTACTACTATATATTAATTTATTTATTCATTGCATTTGTTAACCAGGAAAGTCCATTTGGCCTGGAATGAGCCCATTTTAGTGGAGGCCTGAGGAGAAAAGATCCACAAAAAGGCATACAAAGATAAATATTAATACACTTCATGGAAAAATTCACAAAATTACTTAGAAAGTATGTATTGGTTCACATAGCAGAGGACATCAGACACTACTATTACACTGAATAAAACTAATAAAACAATAGTGAAAAAAGTTACAATCCTGGAGAAGTACAAGTAATAAATGGCTACTACTACCACTATTCCTACTACTGCTACCATTTCTACTACCACCACTGCTGCTACTACTACTATTACTACTAGTACCACTGCTACTACTACTACTACTACTACTGTACTATATTAACTATTACTACTACTATTACCATTGCTACTACTACTACTACTACTACTACTACTGCCACTATTATTATTACTACTATTAACACTATTACTACTACTATTACCATTGCTACTACTACTACTACTACTACTACTACCACCACTCTCTTCTTCTTTCGGCTTTACCCGGTTAGGGGTCGCCACAGTGGATCACCTGTCTGCTCATGATTGGCAGTGGAGTTTTACAGTGTCACCCAACCTTCCACAGAAGGCACACACACACACGCACTCACACCTAGGGCCAATTTAGAGTGTCCAATCCACCTGCTGCATGTCTTTGGGATGTGGGAGGAAACCGGAGCACCCGGAGGAAACCCATGCAACCACAAGGAGGACATGCAGACTCCACACAGATGGCACCCCAGCCGAGGATTGAACCGGAGAACCTCTTGCTGTGAGGTGACAATGCTAACCACTGCACCACCGTGGCCGCCCACTACTACTACCACCACTAATGATAATAATTAAAAAATCAAATATTTGATTGTACTTGGCAGAATGGCTAAGGTGTTTACCTTGCAGACACAAGGTGCAGGGTTTGATTCTCACATGTGGTAATTGGCTAGGCTTAAAATGGCCCACAAGGGCAGTTAGCCTAGAACTTATCTATCTACTTCCATGTTACTTGAAGATTTCACTGGATTTAGAAGTAGGATGGGGTATTTTCATAAATCTTTATATGATAAAGCAAGAATAAAAAGCAAGAATAAAAAAGTTATTTTTAATTCTGTCATAACATTTCTTCTTGCTAATGGCATATGCAGTTCCTCTTTGTCAATATTGTGATCTCCAGACATTTGTATCTGTTCTAAGGTAAACATATTGTGGAGGCATTTGTTTTGAATGCATTTATTTTGCAGCATGCGGATCCAAACAACATGCAGAAGTGCTTCACATCACAGCCTTATTTTATAAGTTACCATTACGCAACACAAACCAAAGATGTGCAATATTTTATACATTAATTGTCGTTCAGTGTGTACCAATGTAGCATTTTAATACTTGAGCTGTGTAAGCTCTAGGCACTTTACACTGCTTAACAAACAGCCTGCTACTACAGTGACAGAGAGATAAAGTGTTTCGTTATTCACTAACAGAAATCACATGGGCAGAAGTCCTAAAATCTACTGCACACCTGTTGTGACCGTTATAAAAAAATGACTATTCAATAATGAGTGGAGGCCAGTGAAATTATTATAAGAAGGCACTGAAATGATGTCATGTATAAGTGAGCAGGATCTAACAAGGTTAGGTCATGTTAAGATGTGCAGACTTTTCTAACTTCACATTGCTAACCCGGAGGACATTTAATCAGGGGGTCCAAAGATTACCAAATGGCCTGACATGATAGCCCTGATTGTTAAGGCTATTAACTAGTGACATGCTACTGATCAGGATTTGATTTTATCAGATTCCTTATTTATACCATGTGATAGCAAATCACTTAATCAGACTGCACTCCTGGGACACCCATAAAAAGAGACACACAGGTTTAATGGGCTTACTTGCTTACTTTATAGGCTCATAGGTTCATAGGTGTGTACTAGGCTAATAGCCCTGGAACCTTTACAAGCCTGGCCCATAGGATTACCCTGGCATTGTGCCACCTGACCTTAGTTCCCAGTGCCTCTGTCGAGTAGAGCCACTGGAGTGATCCCTGGGGTGAATTTTCTATTTCCCATCCACTCATCAAGATTTCTCTTGAAGAGGGCCAGTGAGGTGCTCTGCTTGACATGTATAGGAAGTCTGTTCCATAGCATGGGCAGTCTCTGGGTTATGAACCTGTACCTCCATCATGTCATGTTGATTGTGGTAATGAAGTTGAGGTCTCTGGAGCATGTGGTGCAGAGGGATTGGGATTTCTTTAGATGTAGCATTTCTAACTGACCTGGGTCAGACATGGCTTTGTAGGTCAAGCAGAGATCACCTCTAAGTAGGTGATATGAGACAGAGAATAGTTGGAGTTTTTTGAGTCTGTCCATATAGGACAAATGTTTAAGGCCTAGGATCCTCTTTGTGAGGTACTTTTGCTGCCCCTCCAGTTGTTGCAGATGTTTAGTAAGGTACATGCCAAATGAGGCATTGTACTCAATGACTGGCCTAATGAGGGAAGAGTAGAGGGAGACAATGACCTCTTTCTTCCTGGATGCAAAACCCTTAGTAATGAGATGTGCCACATAGAAGGACTTTCTGACCACAGTGGCAATATGGTGGTCAAAAGAGAGGTTGCTGTCAACCTATGTTCCCAGATCTCTTATAACGCCTTCTGTATTCAGTGGAATACCATCAATAGGGTAATTCACGGGAACCAGTTTTTTTCCTAAAGGGGATGACAATACATTTTTTGGCACTGAGCTTAAGGCCATGGTTCTGAAACTAGTCGTTGGTCTCAGTGAGGCCTTTCTGTAGGATGTCACCATCACTCGAGGAGTTAATAATAGCTCCCAACTTGTAATCATCTGCGAACTTTGTCAGCCAGAGTCCCTTTGTGTTGGTCTGGACTTCAGAGAAGTAGATACCAAACAGGAGAGGACCCAGGACTGAACCCTGTGGGACTCCACTTATGACTGGTCAGCTGTCTGACTTGGAGTCAGCTACTTTCACACTGTGGGTTCTACCTGTGAGCCAGTTTGCAGCCCACCTAGTGATATAGGGGTTGATGCCTACCTTAGTGAGGTTTTCTATGATTCCTGAGTGGGGAATGGTATCAAAGGCCTTGGCCAGATCAAGGTAGGCTGTATGAACCATCTTGCCTTCATCCATAACTCTGGTGACTGACTCAAAGAAGTTGACCAAGTTGAGCAGGCATGACCTACCCTTCACAAAACCAAACTGTGTGGGATCCAGCGTTTGGAGATTCCCTATATCCTTTTTTATTAGGTCCATGATGATGCATTCCATAGCTTTGCATATCAGACTCATCAGGCTAATGGAGCGATAGTTCCCAGGGTCTGTAGTGGCTCCTTCTTTGTGGAGAGGGATAACTGTAGCAGTGCACCATTCAGTAGGGACAAAGCCTGAGGTGAGGCTGTGATTGAACAGGGCACACAGGTGAGGTGCCAGTTCACTCTGTACTTCATGTAGAACACAGTCAGGGATATTGTCAGGTTTCATAGAAGCTGTATTCTTTGCCTTGGACAGTGCTGTTTTAACCTGTGCAGCAGTAATACCAGGTGCCTAGCAATCTACTGGTATTGTGACTGGTCCTTTGAGGGGGAGAGAGAGGTAAAGTTGGCACTGAATCTGTCAGCCAGTATATTGGCAATATCTGTTGGCTCAGTATAGGAGGCACCACTGTGCAGTAGCTCAGAGAAAATCTGTATTGCTGTGGAGATTCTTTACATAACTAAAGAAGGCCTTGTGGTTGTCTTGACTATCTGCTGCAATTCTGTTTTCATAGGTAGATTTAGAGGATTTGATGAGGGATGTCAACTTTTTGTTGAGGCTGATAAGGCAATTTTTCCAGTCTTGGGACTTCACCTTATTCTGCATCAGTTTTGTCCTTCTGTTGTAGATTTTTTTTTTTTTTATGGCAGGAGAACACCAGGTTGGCTTCCTTTTTTTGGAGGAGAGTGTCTTAGTTCTATTGGGTATGGCGAGATCCATGCATTTGTGTACGTGTTCGTACAATGCACTGGTGTATGATTCGGCGGTCATGCAACTATTCTCCATTTGCATGGGTGCCGTGAAGTTAGCCACCTATGTTTTTAGGAGCCCAAAGTTATATTTGGAGAAGTTTCTCATGGTGGTTACCTTTGTGTGAGGGGGGGGGGGGTTGTGGATTTCCAAGGCGATTAGTTTGTGGTCGGATCTAACCAGGGAGGAGTTGACTGCTGGTGCAAAGCAATGTTTGCCCATGTTAGTAATGACCAGGTCAGTGATGTTGCTTTCTCTAGTGGGGATAAGAATGAGCTGGTCCAGTGCATTGGAATTAATGAATTCCAGGAAATGTTGGGCAAGTGTATTGGTACATGAGTAGTTTTCCCAGTTAATGGAGGGGTAGTTGAAGTCGCCCAGTATGAGAGTGTTAGGTTGGACCCTAATATTCTCCAGGGTGCTTAGGAATGTGGAGGGTGAGTCTTGGGACATGGTTGGGGACCTATAGCAGGTTACGAGCTGAAACGCTCTCTTACCCAGTGTTAGCTGCACATGAAGTATCTCAGATGTGTTCTGTTGGGCTACCAGTCTGGAGGTGTGCGCATCCTTTATCAATACGGAAACACTTATGTTGGTGTGCTCTGCTGCAGAAGTTAATGTTATCATTGATCAAAACCCTTTGTGGTGAGGAAGACACACACAGTGTAGGTTTTATGTAATATTTGCAGTACTATCTTTAACAAATACTTCCTTCAAGCTGTAGCCTCACTTATCAAAGACATTCCCGCCATGAAACCAACCACACCACCAACAAAACCCCATGGATGCTCACTTCTCATTCAAACCTTTCCCTCCATCCACTGTAAGAAAATATCTCCTAAAATTAAAAACTACAAGCTCAACTGCAGACAACCTTCCTCCTGAATTCCTAAAAATTGCATCTGAAGCTATGTCATAGCCAATATCTATACTAATAAACAGATCCTTTGTAGAATCTCCTACCCCAGCCATTTGGAAGAAGGCATACATACTTTCTCTTCATAAAGGAGAACCTCTGCTGACTACTCTGACATCAGACCACTTGTCCATCCTGTCACCATTATCTAAAATATAAGAAAAGTGTTTCCATTCCCTATTACTTGAATACCTAAATATTAACAATCTTCTTTCCTCACCCAGCATGGTTTTCATCCCAGCAGTAGCACCACTACTGCCCTACTACACTTTGCTGGTACCATTAATAAAAACAGAAATACCAGAAACCTATTATAGTCCTTATTCCAAGACCTGTTCAAAGTATTCTACTCCATCTCTCACCATAAGCTGTTACTAAAACTCTCCTCCTTGGGTCCGTCTTCCTCCCTGCCCTGGTTTGACAACTACCTAACAGATAGATTCAGGCAGTCAAATAGCAGAAGGAATATTCTTATTGTAGGAGTGCCCCATGGTTCCATACTTGGACCCCTCCTGTTTAACATATTTATAAATGATCTACACACTGGTTCCAATCATGCCACTTTTGTACAATATGCAGATGACCCCGACTCATCTGCACAGCCTCCAACCTACAAAACTTCAACAAATTACTGAAGAATCCTTCCCATCTATAGAGTCCTGCCTAAACAACTCACAATTCCTACTTAAGTCCCCCCCCAAAAGAAAAACTAAATTATTACATTTCATTTCTAAAACATTCCCAGAGGAAAGTTTTTGTCAAAATCACTTCATTAAATAACACCCTGCTTGAGCAGGTCCCTAACACCAAACTCTTAGGAGTCACCATTGATGAAAACTTAAAATTTGACCTTCTCTTCCAAACGGTTAATAAAAAAAAGAACACCAAACGTTCTGCTTCTTGTATAGAGCAAAAATCTACCTAACAGACAGAACTAAAGCCTACCTCCTACCTATACTACTGTATACCTCCATGCTCTTTAATAATCTATAATTGTCCACACAAATAAAGCCGGAACAATCCTGAAATGAAATAGCTCACTTTGCTGCAAATTCCCTCTTTAGCACTCATCACTGTTCTGTCCTTAAACAATTAAACTGGACTGAACTTCCACATGACCTTCCCTACTGTCACCTACTATTAGCTCATACTGTAATATGCTACCCTGGTAAGTATCCAGCGTTAAAAGGCATGCTTTAACACTACCACCCTATCAAAGGTTTTCACTCTAAGGGCAAACTCCTCCTCTCCATCACTAAAGCCCAGAATGCATTTGTGAGTGTCTTTATTCTCAAACTCTGTAGCTGCCATCTGGAATGCCCTCTCACATGCTCTCAGGTTTCTTGAAAACCAACAAGCATTCAAAGCACATCTAATAAAATACCTCTCAACGTCCTGGCTTAGTAGCTGTACATCCCCAAGATAAGTAAGACATCTCTGCTTTATTTCTGGTCTTCTACTATACCTCAGCTCTCCTGTACTCTTTTACCAACTATCACTCTGTCTTCACCCACCCACCTTCTATCTAAGCCACTTTTAAACTCTTTTATCACTCATTTAATCTATACCGCAAAATTAAATCAAATGTCCCTTTTCATCCTTTGTAAATAACTCAGTGCTCTGTATTATCACGTCTATCCTACTGCAGGGTTATTTATTTAACTATATCTGTACAGGGCATAGTTAGCATAAGATGCCTTACTACTTTATGTATAGTTATAATTTCTATCTGTTATGACATTGTCAAATGTATTTAATTGTATTCTGCTTGACAGTGTTTATATTGACTAACTTAAAAGATTTGTTTGTAACGCAAGTACTTTTCTCCCAAGGCATCTGCTGAAAAGGGGTCTTTGTACCCAGCCGGACTTCCCTGGTTCCCTGGTCATAACAATGTAAAATAAATAAATAATCAAATATCTTTCTTCTGTTGTCTTATTTCAGTAAAAGAATGCAAACATAAATTAGTCATTGAATTAGAAGATAAGCACTCTGATCTGTAAGGCCATGGAACGTATCATTATGGACCTCACAAATAAAGACATTGGTGAATTCCAAGCGATGGATCTTACCCAATTCGGGTTCATTAAGGGCAGAGCCTGCCGGTTAAATCTGGTGGATTTTTTTAAAAATATGACCAGGGCTATTGACGAAGGCTAATCTGTGCACAGTGCATACCTCGACTTGGCAAAGGCATTTGATACAATCCCACACTCAGGCATTACTGATAAACTTAGCACACTGAATGTACGCCTCTTTGTTGTAAGATGGGTGGCCAGCTGGCTCGCAAACCAAACACACACTATCAAAGTGGGTGACTCCTCATCAACCAGCAGTCTGTTACCAGAAGGGTACTACAGGGATCAGTGCTGGGCCCCCTACTGTTTGGTATATACTTCTCAGAAGTTCAGGTCAAAACTAAGGGGTTGTGGCTGACCAAGTTTTCAGATGACTGGAAACTGCGTGTAATTATTGAATCCCCAAATGATGTCAGTATACTCCAGGAGGGTCTTACACAGACCAACAACTCGTGTCTTAGTCATGGTCTGAAACTGAATACAAAGAAATGCATCATCATTCCCTTTGGCACAAACAATGTCCATTCATACTATCAGATCAACTACAATACCCTAAATACCCATAAAGTGGTAAAGGGACCTGGGATCACAAGTTGTCTGTGACCTTAAAGTCGACTACCATGTGTCTACTGTAATAAGAAAGGCTTTCTACGTGACACACTTGATTAGTAAAGGCATCACCTTGAGAGAAAAAGACGTTATAACCACTCTATACTTTTCACTAATCTGGCTCATAATTAAGTATGATGCCCCGATTTAGCATGTACCACACAAAGCAACTGCAGCAACTGGAGAGACCTCAGGGGTTTCTAACAAAGAAGATCAAGGGACTTCAGCATGTGCCTTACACAGACCAACTAAAGACCCTGTCTCTATATTCTGTATTGCATAGACATCTTAGGAAAGAATTCTGCCTGAGGTGCTGAGCAATCTCAGACCCAAAGCTAATGAACTTGCTGCATATCTGTAAATCAAACGTGGCTAGGATTATCCATTTCAGGGACCTAAAATGGCCTGCGACTTAAATAGGACATGCCGGAGGGACAGATTTATCTCTCAGCAACTGACACGTCTTTGGAATAGGCTACCTATTCATGTGAAACAGAGAACCTCTATGAGACTATTCAAGAGGAAACTGGACGAAGGCTGGGCACCATAACTTCTTACCAGGAATAGCATCCACAACACCCCTGGACACGGGCAACCATTACTAAATGCAATCTTGGGTATTAAGTAACATTTCTATGGTATTACAGTGGGACAAAACAGCCAGGCTTGAAATTACCTCCGGGTCGATAGCCTAGTAATTTCCTGTGATCCTATTAGTAAGATAGATATCTATAGTTTACTTCATGCAA
Organism: Protopterus annectens; assembly: GCF_019279795.1. Lineage (NCBI taxonomy): Eukaryota > Metazoa > Chordata > Ceratodontiformes > Protopteridae > Protopterus > Protopterus annectens. The sequence goes on along the minus strand of NC_056748.1, from coordinate 519,405,023 downwards.
AACTGTTTATGTACAATGTAATTTAGTGTGTGCCTTTCTCTCCAGTATAGAGCTCATTAAAAGGTAAGTTTAAAACTTAAAGTTTTAAACTTAAAGGGTAACTGTTAAAGGTAAATGATTGAGGTTTTAATACTGTTTTGTTAAAATTATTATTCCTTTAGAGTTTTGCAAGCAGTCTATCCATATGTAAGCGTTCCTTGCTGTCCTATTCATTTTTGATTTTGTAGCTTTATTAGGAATCTGTGAATATAAAACAATGTTTTTAATACTAGTCTAGCTAGATCTGCTCTACAGTCCTCCCCCTAACTCATTGCTATTTATTTTGCTCTGTTTGCTCTGTGAAGGCGCACATGCATCTTGTTTTGTGAGCTTGGTCAGCTACTTATTCATTTATATGACCTTTTATCTCCATTTATTTATGGAGTGTCTGCTGAAGTGGTCATAGCGGTCATTGGCATGCTATGCAGTGTGCTTGTCTGGCCTGATTGACTCGTGTTGCTCCTCACTGATGGCCCAATCTGCTTACCCCTCTCCATCTCCACCCACATCTGACTTGATACATTTACGGACTTATAGCCACATCTACATAAATAGCCTAGTTTACAACTAATAGACCAAATGGCATTTACCTTAACTAGCACTTAAATCCTTCTACTAATGTAATCCTAATCCATGATAGCACATTTATCCAGCACAGTGCACCTCTAGCTGATGTACTGCTTTGAAGATGAGCAGCTTTCGTTTCTATATTATCAGACTCCTTCTTCTTCTTACCTAGTTCAACCCAAAAGGAAGACAGGCTGCATACTGAAGGACAGGCTGCATACTGAAGGACAGGCTGCATACTGAAGGACAGGCTGTATACTGAAGGACAGACTGCATACTGAAGGACAGGCTGTATACTGAAGGACAGACTGCATACTGAAGGACAGGCTGCATACTGAAGGACAGACTGCATACTGAAGGACAGACTGCATACTGAAGTTAACCTAATTAGACATTTCAATGTCTGATTTTTTTAGACAAACATTATTCCTTATTTAGTTAGCATTTACCACAGAAACTGATGATTATGCAAGACATTCTTTAATCATTGCTAAATGTTGTTTGTGGCATTTATAATACTTTTTTTCATTATATCAGATGATATTCATCCTAAATCTGCTCTCACTTACCAATGATTACTCACCTCCTTTAGTCATGGGTAGTTTTCTATTGCATATATATATATTTATTTAACATTTGTTGACTGGGAAAGTCTGACTTGGAATGAGCCAATTTTCAGTGGAGGCCCACGGAGAAATGCTCCAGACGCATGTCTTTGTAACGTGGGAGGAAACCAGAGCACCCAGAGGAAACCCACAGGAATGTAGGGAGGACATGCAGACTCCACACAGAAGGCACCCCGGCCGAGAATCGAATCGGAGAACCTCTTGCTGTGAGATGACAATGCTACCACCGCACCATTGCGCTGTCCAAATATGTCGGTATATGAAATTCTTCAACATGCCGTTCATATATGAAAATTGATAGTGTCAACAACAAATGGACTTTTCCAGAAACTTGGTTAAACCTGCACAGTTCTAAAATAATGACAATAATGGAGTTCTGGTTTAGATAACTCATGGATTGCTCAGTCGATCTTTGATTACTATCATATTTTTGTGAAGAGCAGGCCTGGTACACACGATAGTAACAATACAAAACTAATTCAACTGCTATTACTAAAGCATCTGTAGCAAATATGCTGCCTCAAACTGGATGTTTGTGCAAACAGAGCTAAGTGGTCAAACAGAAATATTAATTGTACCACTAACCATCCTCAGACTCCTATTTCTCTTATAGAAAATGTCATTCATAAACTGACACTATAGCCAAGGAGGATAGACTAACCATATTTTATTTAAAAACGAACAGCTTTAACTTATAACCATAAATTGTATATGGTGACTTGATCCTAGACTAGAAATCCCCTAACAAAATTGCACTCAGTCAATTTCTTTCTCTCCATAGTCTCTCTCAAAAGGTAAATGAAGAAAACACAGCAAACCCTACTACAAAGAAATATAGATCATTGGCTCTAGTCATAATTAATATTACAAACAGACTAAACGTTTTCAATGTACTATATAACTAATTGATCACAATCAGTTTATTAAACAATAGATATTCAAAGTCCCTTTAGTCCCTCAAATTATTACAATATCTTGCAAAATACTAGACTCAGCTATAGATATCTGTAGATATCCTCAGACAATAGCATCAGACTATAGATTGCTTTCTGATTACTATACATCATATCCTCTATTTTCCTGTTTATAATAACTCATATCCTGCTACTATATTATCTACCTTCATTAATCTTCCTCCATGTCAGAACAGACTCTTTATTTTGAAGAAAATGTAATTACATGGAAATAAATCCCCTGGATAATATAGAAATTAGTTGAACAAGTAATAAGTAAGAACAACAAATGGGTAAAGTGAAAAGTAACCCAGACAATTCTGCAAGTGTTGAAGAATTTAAACACATAGAGACCACTGACAGAATAAGCACAAAGACACAACAATTATGTCTTTCAAATCATATTTCTGCCAGCCAAAAACATTTTAGAAAAGCAGCAACAAAGTGTAAAGACAAAATCTTCACAAAATCCAGCAATTTCAGACTAGTAAAGATTTCCTAAATGATGTAAATGTTAACATGTCCTTCTGTCTCCTTTCTATCTGCCCAAACATTAACTCTATAGCTCTTCTCATATCAGACACTACATTCCTTACATTAATCTCTAAACCTCTTTTCATTTCAGAAGAATACATTTTCCACCATAATATCTATTGATGACATTCACAAATCAGACTTTAATGTACTTTACCCACTGGAGGTAAGCCTTCATGACAGCACATGGTCTGAAACTATTAGTTCCTATTAACCATATATCTAGTTAACATAAGCTGCATCTGGGTCTACATTTTACATAAATGTGAATGCATGTTTGAGTAAATGTATGTTTGAATACATGCTGCATTGTCCCTTGATATTTTAACATTTGTTAATGCTTGGCAGTAAAATATAAAGAACTTGGAGATAGAAGAAGAGGAAAGGGTGCACATGATAAGGTGGAGGGTTCGTAAGCTCTTTTTGGGCATCATGAAATAAATTATCTGCAACAAATCTGTTCTTAAAGGAGAATTCTCTAGATGCATACCACAACGTTGAGTTAGATAATGCAATAATATGACATAGCACAAAGTAAAAACTCTTTATAAAACATTGACAAAACTAATGTAATAAACTAAAGTCTGCATATCTCTTAACATACAAAATATATGTTTCCAATATCTGATATTATGTAATTAGATTTTAACATAGTGTGGACAAAGCCTTGATATCGTATATCATTTCTCACTAGGAACCATTCAAATACATTTTAAAGAATTTTGTTGCTAGTCTTAACTCCATTAAATAAGTTTGATCTATTCACTTTGTTCATTTTGTAGAAGTCAAAGATTTTGGACTTTTCCATTCACACCTTCTAGCAGTTATTAACACCTTCAAGAAAAATATCCTACTTTTTTCTGAGAAAGTAAAACACTGGATGGTGTATGAAGTATCAAAATCATTTGTGATGAAAGCTAAATAAAAGTATTCAGCATTCAGTTTTCTCATAAAACTGTGGTTGGAAAAGGAATTGCTGAATCCTTTCCTAGACTATGCATTAACTGCAGCCGTTGCTTAGTTGTAGGAATAGCATAATCTATCCTCACAGTGCAAAAGTGGATGTATGGCAGTTGGTTGTAGAATGATTACAGTCCA
>NC_056748.1:519331206-519396206 GCF_019279795.1 Protopterus annectens | reverse complement strand
ATATATATATATATATATATATATATATATCTATATATATCTATATATCTATATATATATCTATATATATATCTATATATATATATATATATATATATATATATATATATATATATATATATATATATATATGGGTCTACCTTTATTAGTCAAAATTACATTACTTCGTCTAACAAAAGTATGACCTGACTTCTGCAAAAGTGCACTTCAGCAAAAGTGCACTTTCGCAAAAGCCGATTTATTGAATTGGCAAAATAAATACATAACAAACAAGAAAATATTGTTTTGCAGGGAGGCAAGCCTCCCTGCTGCCACCACACCCCTGCCACTAAAATATACCAACTCTAAGATTGCACTACAGTGGGGAAAAGGGGGGTCTATATGACATTGTCAAAGTTCCGTAACTCCGAACACCTAATGGTCGAACCATTATGTTCGAAGTTACAGAACTTCGACTACATAAAAAAAAAAATAAAAAAACAACGAACAACAAAGTAAATTGTTGTAAGCAGGGGGGCAAGTCACCCTACACCCCCCACACCTCCCGCTACTTAAATATATCAACTTCGAGATCGCACCACATTGAAGTGAATGGAAACATCCACTTATTGAGGTTGCCATTCAAACACTCAAACTTTTACAAACTCGAATGTATGGTCTCGACCATATGAGGTTTGAACTTGTAAAAGTTCAACTATGTGATAGGAACCCAGGAAAAGGATATATTTCCTTATCCCCACTCTACAGTGCTTTGGTGAATCGGCTTTTGCGAAAGTGCACTTAGTGGGGCCATACTTTTCTTGTTCAAAATAATGTAATTTCGAACAAAAAAAGTAGACATATATATATATATATATATATATATATATATATGTGTGTGTGTGTGTGTGTGTGTGTGTGTGTGTGGATCTACTTCACATAACTCAAAATACTGAATTTCATTTGACTGAGACCACAATACCTAATTTTCAAAATACTGAAAACTCATTTGACTGAGTCTCATTATACTGAAAGCTTACAATGCTGAATTTCAAAATACAGAATTTTAAGCCATAGACATGCACACTTACAATAACAATAAGTAACTCTTTGCAAAATTTAAAAAGTACGTTTTTACCCTTTTAACAGAAACTGAATGATATAAAACCAAAATAGGTGGGGGGGTTATGCCCACCACTCCCCCTGATGTGGGGAGCTGTGCCCCCCAACTATATATACTAACTCCAGGATCATACTACAGTGGGGAAAGGGCATATGCCTTTTGCTTACCTCACAGTACTGTGCCCACTGCCACTACTGCTGGGAGTGCATGAAATGTCCTCCATATTACTTTAGATACTTCCCATAAAAATGTAGAGAGACATACCCACATTTAGAAACACTACAACACTACTTTCTACTCTACTATCTGTATTCTGACAGTCAGCACTTTAAGTTACCATATTTTTATATCACAAGAAAGTCACAGGTGAAGGGAAACACAGATCATATCTATGGCTTAAAATTCCGTAGTCTGAAATTTAGCATTGTAAGCTTTCAGTATAATAAGACTCAGTCAAATGGAATTTAGTATTTTGAGTTTTCAGTCATGTGAAGTAGATCCATCACAACATTTAGTTCAAGAAGTAAGGAGCCTCTGTAGGAATCTCCACTCCTTGAAAACAACCAGGCAACTCCAAAACAGTGACCCCATCAGGAACCTCCCATTGCAATCCTAAGCATATTGCAGACATCTTTAATACCTTCTTTACTGAAACTGTTCACTCTTTAGCCAGCTCACTACCCCTCCCCCAGTTCATAGGTTCATAGGTTCATAGGTTGGTACTAGGCTATCAGCCCTAGGGCCTATACAAGCCTAGCAATAACAATTCCCTTGCTATTTCTTCCCACACTATTTACTTCCCTGGACGCCTGTCTAGCAGGGCAACTGACATGATCCCCGGGGTGAATTTCCTTTCTCCCATCCAATCGTCAAGGTTCCTTTTGAAGAGGACCAAAGAGGCACTCTGCTTGACATGTATGGGCAATCTATTCCAGAGTCTGGGGAGTCTCTGGGTCAGGAACCTATCCCTCCAGCATGTTTTGTTTATTGTGATGACAAGGTTTAGATCCCTGGCGCGTGCGGCTCTGAGGGATTGGGATTTCTTTAAGTGTAGCATGTCCAACAGCTCTGGGTTTGACATGGCCTTGTATGTTAAGCAAAGATCGCTTCTGAGTAGACGATATGCAACAGAGTATAGCTGGAGTTTTTTAAGGCGGTCAGCGTAGGGCATCCGCTTTAGGCCTGTGATTCTTTTAGTGAGGTATTTCTGTGGCCTTTCCAGTTGTTGCAGATATCTTGAGAGGTACATACCAAACGGGGCATTGTATTCTATAATGGGTCTAATGAGGGATGAGTACAGTGGGACAATGACCTCCTTTTTTCTGGATGAAAAGCCCTTAGTGATGAGGTGTGCTACATAGAAGGATTTCCTCACTGTTGTGGCGATGTGGTTATTGAAGGTGAGACCACTGTTCACCTGTGTCCCTAAGTCTCTTATCAAACTTTCGGTGTTTAGTGTACTGCCACCTATATGGTAATTCACAGATACATGTTTTTTCCCAAAGGGGATAACTATACATTTCTTGGAATTGAGCTTGAGCCCATGTTTTAGCTCAGAGCAGATCTGAGCATTGCCATTTAGATTCTTGACATAGTTATAGAATGCCTTGTTGTTGTCTTTGGAATCTTTGGCAATTTTATTTTCGTAACTAGCTTTGGAGGATTTTATGAGGGATCTCAGTTTCTTATTGAGGCTGGTAAGGAGGTTTTTTGCATCCTGGGATTTTCCTCTTTTCTGCAGCAGTTTCTTCCTTTTGTTGTAAAGTTTGTTTATGGCAGGGGACCACCAGATTGGCTTCTTTTTTTTTGGATGCGAGCATCTTGGTTCTATTTGGGATGGCACGATTTATGTATGAGTGGATGTGCTCGTACAGTGCCTTAGTGTAGGATTCAGCAGTTGAACTTTCAGCTCCCGTCTGCATGGGTGTCATGAAGTTTGTCACTTCTGACTTGAGTAGCATAAAGCTGGCTTTGGAGAAGTTTTTTATGGAGGTTTTCTTACTGGGGGGTGGGGGTGGGTTGTGGATGTTAAGGGTGATTAGCTTATGGTCAGACGTGACTAACGAGGGGGTGACCATAGGTGTGGAGCATCGATTTCCCATGTTGGTAATGGCCAGGCCTAGGATATTGGAGCCCCTGTTGAGACTATGGATTAGTTGATCCAGGGCGTTGGAATTTATGAATTCCAAGAACCGTTGCGCAAAGGTGTTGGTACATGAGGAGCTTTCCCAGTTAATGGCAGGATAGTTAAAATCACCCAGTATTAGGGTGGTCGGTTCTATCTTAATATTTTCCAGTATGCTTAGGAAGGTGTAGTGAGAATTTTGGGGTATGGTGGGGGATCTGTAGCAAGCTACAATTTGGATTGCAGTCTTACCTAGTGTTAGTTGCACCTGGAGAATTTCAGATGCATTGTGTTGGGCAAGTAGCCTGGTGGTGTGAATATCCTTGGTGAATATTGATACTCCTCCACCTTTAGTGTTTCGGTCCTGCTTTGGTGGCCGAAAAGTGTGGTAACAGTTGTAGCCTGGTATTGTAGGGGTGCTCACTGGAGCCTTGAACCAGGTCTCAGTTACTGCACAGATATCGATGTTCTCCATTTTTAGGAGTGCCTCGAGAGAGTGCATTTTGAGGTTTAGACTTCTAGTTAGTACTAACCTGACTCCCACTACAACGTCCTCTCTTCCCTCATTTCATCTACAACCAGTACCTACTTCCCTCATTTGCTGTCTCCTTGGAAAACTTAAACCATGCGCCCCCTCGCCCCCCCCGCTGACCTGCTACCTGCTGAATATCTTCAAATTGCAGCTAAAGCAATAGCACATCCCATCTCCAGTCTAATAAATAGAACAATTACGGAAGGCACCATTCCAACAGTCTGGAAAATCTCCCATATCATCCCTCTTCGTAAGGGCAGTAACTCTACTGAACTCTAACTATCGCCCAATAGCATATCCTATCTCCAGTCTAATAAATAGAACAATTACGGAAGGCACCATTCCAACAGTCTGGAAAATCTCCCATATCATCCCTCTTCGTAAGGGCAGTAACTCTACTGAGCTCTCTAACTATCGCCCAATAGCATATCCTATCTCCAGTCTAATAAATAGAACAATTACGGAAGGCACCATTCCAACAGTCTGGAAAATCTCCCATATCATCCCTCTTCGTAAGGGCAGTAACTCTACTGAGCTCTCTAACTATTGCCCAATAGCCTTACTCTCCCCACTAGCAATAATCATGGAAAAATGCATCCATCAACTATTAGACCACCTACTACAAAATAACATACTAGCAAACTGTCAACATGGTTTCAGGCTATTCCACAGCACCACCACTGCCCTCTTATCCTTTTCAGACTGTCTCAACAAACATCGCAGTAATGATACTCTTTCTTCCACTCTCTTTATCGACCTCTCGAAAGCCTTCGATATGGTAAACCACCAGGTACTTCGGAGTATACTTAAGTACCGCTCTCTTGATACTCAGGCACTAAAATGGTTTGACTCCTACTTAGAAAACAGGAGACAAGCTGTACTTTGGAATAACCTATCCACCCTTCTTCCTGTTACCTTGGGTGTCTCTCAAGACTCCATCTTGGGCCCTCTCCTATTTTCACTCTTTATCAACGATCTAAGCATGAATACTCCTCAAGCCACCTGCATACAATATGCAGATGACTATTATGCTTTCAAAAAAAATAAAGAGCAATGTAAATAAATGTTTCTTAAGTCTCCCTCAAATAAAGAAAATACTGTATTGTATCATACTTTGCTGGATGTTTGGCATTCTCAAAAATTGTAATACTATTTAGGTATACAGTGGGATACAAAACAGCAACAATTTATTCGATTAGACAGTGTTTTATTTTTTGTAGGATTGGCTTCTAACTCAGCAGTATCCGAGGTATGATGACCACTAGGTTCACTCACTCACAATTGCCTTGGGTATGCATTTTTTAATATATCATAAGGTGGTGGTGCTGCGGTAGCGTTGTCGCCTCACAGTAAGACGTTGCCCTGTTTGATTCTCAGCTAGAGCGTCTTCTGTGTGGAGACATGCGTGAATGGGCGTACCTTCGTTGAAGGTTGTGCATCAGGGCAGCAACTCGGCACGTAAAAATCTACTGCCAATCATTAGCGGACCGGAGTTCTGCTGTGGCAACCCCTAACCAGGAAAAGCCAAAAGACACAACAACATTGTTTTTCAACAACAAAAACATGAATATACTTTTGATCAGTGCCATATGAATAATAAAACAATTGCATATAAGTGAAACAGCAACAGTCAGATTTGACCACCATTTATACACTCTTCATAGTAATGTCCGCCTTTCAGATATCTGTAAAGAAAACCTACGTACTTAGTTAGATATGACCAAGGCCTTCAATATTTGTCTTAACATTTATTCTTCATTCCATTTTATATCAACTATGCACCGTCTGTTGCTTAAATTGCATCATAATTTTCTCATTTTATTTAAATTCCTAGAAAATTGTGTCACTGAGTTCCAACTTGTTGTCCTTTTCTCCTTTCCTTTCTTTTTATAATCTTATTAGTTTTAAATATTCTGTAAGGAGGCTTCCCATTTGGATTGTGTGTGACATTGTCCATCCCCTTGCTATTGCCGTTTTGGGGACAAACGTTAGCTCTAATCTCCTAATCATCTCCTCCCTTTCCCATTCTAGTACGTCTGTTTCTATCACCAGTCCTAAGGCTTCTCATGTCCATGTTATAGGTTTACTGAATATTTCCTCCACCCTTTCAGTACTTGCTTATATCTGTGCGGATCCCTTCTGCATTCCCAAAATGTATTTAGCATTCCTGCCCATTTCTTTCCATATCGCTAGTACTTTGCCCAGTATCACCTCCCTCGCATATCATTTTATGTGGTATATTACACCATAAGTGTAGAATTCTCATCTGATGGTCCCATACATATGGCCATTTCCTGAGAAGATGGACATTTCCCCATATCTGAGTCCATTCGGTGTGTGATACTTCCTCATTCATACCGTCCGTAACCATGTGTATCCCATCAAGCCTGGCCCTTCCTTTCTCATTTTGGCATTGGCTGATGTATTTATATATGGAGCTTCTTATTACTTTTTTTCAAACTGACCCAATTATTTCACTGAACCTCAATATTGTGTCCTTCCTACTTAGCATTGATATAGCTTATATAGATATTTATCAGTATATTACATTTTTCAAAATTCCCATCTCTAATCTGAAATTGAGTTTGCAAATTAAAATGCATTAGCCTTTTTACTTTACGCATGCTTTTTCTTTTAAGGTAACCAATCCAGTTGTGACCAGCTGTTGATACCTGCTTCTTTTCACTCTGTCTGTACTTGCCCATGGATCGCATCTCTTATTGCTAACTGGTCCCATATTTTCTAATATGCAGATGTTCTCTGTGTCACAGCAACCAGATGTTTGAGTCCTAAATCCCACTTCTCCTTTAATGTTTACCATATAGGGTCTCTATAGAGGGTCATCCTGCTTTCTCCCCACAAGGTATGCATTTATAAGACAATGTCGATACACAGTGTGGAGATTTAAATATCTTTCTTTTCTGGAGTCAACTTTTAATCAGCTTATTGCAACAAAAATTGAAGAATATTGTCAGCGCTATACAAATCAGCCTTATTTCTATAAAACAGTATGAGTGAGCTAGGTTTAAAATGGGTCTGTATCACATCGTCAAAAGCACAAGTGTCCGAACGATGGAATATTGAACTGGGAAGTTCTAAATGCAAGAAGTACAAACACACAGAACAGCGATTTGTTTCCCTAGGGAAAAAAATTGCTGTTCCAGTACAAAAACAAAAAACACGTATACTTTGCACTTATACTGTGCCCCCCACAACCCCCCTACTTAAATATACCAACTCTGAGATCGCACCACAGTGGAGGAAATAGCAAATCAGTGTTCCGCGGCTTCGCTATTTTCACATTTCAAAATTCCCAGTTCGATATTACCACGTTCGAATACCTTTGTGTGTTCGAAGTCGTGATATAGACCCGTTTAAAATATCTTTCACAGAACACATATACCACGTTTCTACAATTGCTAATAAATGGAATTAAGAGTGGTAGCTTCACCACAGAACATCTCACCTGATCGATCTCCGTTCTGAGTCTCTTTTCCTCTCACAAGATTTAATTAAGAGTGACCCACTCTAGAAACTAATTTACATATTGTAAATCACACTCTACTTAATTGAACACTGCACTGTGCGTATTCTCTAGAATGTATATACACAGTTTTTTTTTTTAAGTTATTAGTCTGAACTACCCTGTTATTGCTTACATTTCTGTATTTTTGTTTATAAAATTTTTTGTATTTCACCTGGACTGAGCTTGAAATTGGTCAGCACTGGTCAGTGCACTACCTCGGTAAACAAATATAAATAAAATAAATACAAGTAAATAAATAAAGTAGCACAAGCTCTGTGATTTACTTAAATGTTTAATGCTTAATTATAAACAAACCATAAAAAATGACTTGCACTATTGCAAAAGAGAAAGACAGGTTATTCGAATCTATTAAATGAACAAATATAAAAGCTAACACATTTATATAACAAGCATGCATATTGCAATGTAGATAAAGACAACAAATATCTTTGACAGGTAAAAAGCAAAGACCCACACTATTTATTCCATTAATAATGAAAGATGTAATTACCTGCAATGATTCTATGCAATTTTGCAACCACTTATAAAGATTATTGCAAAATGTATAACACGCAGACTAATTTAAATGAATCACAAATCCATTTTCTATTTTGTAAATAAAAAGGTTACCATTGTCCATTAAATATAAATTCAGTTACAGCAAAGAAACAATTTATGATTTCCCCAGATATAAAGCATCAGGCCCCAATAGAATTCTGATGAAATTATAGCTTGCAGGGATTTTTCTTTCTTTCCTTAATAAGACATTAAAATATTTATTCATTTCAAAATTGGGGTATAGCAAAATATTTTACTCCTGCTTTAAAAATATTTATATTTAAAACAAAATCATTAACAGATGTGTGTGTATGTGTGTATATATATATATATATATATATATATATATATATATATATATATATGTAATATAGATATAGATAGATATATATATATATATATATATATATATATATATATATATAATATAGATATAGATATAGCTATAATATTGTAATAGAAGTTCTGATTAAAAATATGTGTAGAATTTATCATGTTGTTTCACAGTTAAAAGGCTTGCCTCAAGATCTGAAATCTCAGAATTAGAAGAACTTAGCAGCCTCTGTTATCAAACATCATTGAATTAGCTTAGTGGTCAGGAAAGAGGACTCCAAAGACAGCAACTGATAAGGCCCTTAGGAATGACAACATCAGCATAACTAATTCAATTCTAGCGACAACTCAAGGCATTTCTCTAGGATTATTCTAATAATGCTAAATACTGGGCCAGATTTTCAAAGCTAGTTGCGGACAGTGCAGTACGCCGAAGGAAGATTTTAGCACAGCTGCTACAAAAGCAATTTCAGAAGACACAGAATTAGTCCGAGGACTTGTTTATTGAATGCAGGATAATTATTGACTTTACATATGCCCATCAGATTCCAAAACACAAGGTGCACACCCACTACAACTTAAATGCGACAAACTGCATACCGCCTCTGTTTACAAAATACTCAATGAATGCCATACTGCAGGGCAAGGAAAGGAAGCTATCACACACAGAATCCTATGGAATCTGTATCAGTATTGACAAAAGAAAAAAAATAATGCAACCTGCAGTGAATGAACTGCAACAGGCTGTGGTGTGATCTGGCTGTGCATCCTAGAAGACAGACAGAGAGACAGATATGTATCCTACACATCTGAATGGACATTGTGAGGCAACCCTGTACCTCTTGAAACCAACGTTTGTCTGAATCTGGGTGTACTGGCATCTGGGGCAATTCAACGACATATGGGAGATGCTGTAGGAGTGTCACATCAATGACACATGGGAGATGCTGTAGGAGTGTCACATCAACGACACATGGGAGATGCTGTAGGAGTGTCACATCAACGACACATGGGAGATGCTGTAGGAGTGTCACATCAACGACACATGGGAGATGCTGTAGGAGTGTCACATCAACGACACATGGGAGATGCTGTAGGAGTGTCACATCAACGACACATGGGAGATGCTGTAGGAGTGTCACATCAATGACACATGGGAGATGCTGTAGGAGTGTCACAGATTGTTGCCAGTTGCATCCTCGCACAATTCCTGGCAGCAAATTTCACCAAGGTAGATGAACATATACACTTAACCATCTACACCCATGGAGCAGCGAAACACCATGTAGCAGTTTTATAATATCACCAACTTACCCCATGTTCTTGGTGCAGTAGACTGGACCCACATACCTATTAAGACCCCTGCACAACTAGAATCAGAAAGGTGCATGATTAGATTGGGGCAGCCATCACTGAATTTTCAGGTGGTTTGCACAGCAGATATCAGCATAACAAATATCATGGCTACACACCCCAGGAGCATCCATGATGGTGCCGTATGAAGGACGATTACTGTGTGTGTGTCATGCCACACAATATGCTAACAAAAACACATGGCAGTCTTCCTGCTGCAGGTGTGGGTGACCTTCCCCAAGAACCCCAGATATCTGAAGATGACATTTCATAGATATCAGAGGAGGAGCAGGAGAACAAAAGGGGCAGAAGAAACAAATGTGGCCGACAGATGATGTGACCACAAGTCCATGCTCGGGCAACATTTCAGAGTTTGACACACACTTTTGAGTCATGACAAGCCACACATACAGAAACACACAGATGAAACATTGATGTGCAGGTGTTGCCCCACCACAGCAGCACAGATTGCCTCTAATCGATGCACAGACTGGAGGAGCTGCAGAGGGAGAGAGGTATGTTTTACACACTTTCATGTTATTTTACCTACAATAGATAGAACACTATTAGAGGACTGGCTTGGTTTGTAGCTATATCCATGTTACTATTAATGTAAGACTTCCCATAATCCATCTGCAAGGTAACTGCAGTACTCATAAATGTCCTGTGCTTACCACTATGTATTTCATACCAAACATTTACATGAGTTAGGATCAGAGCATGTTTGCCGAGGGTAATGTTAACTGAATGTCACATCCTAGATGACAGTCAGTTATGTGTGTCACAATGCATTTGATTCTGATGTTTTACTACAAGTCAATTGTTCTTTTACTGTTGTTTGTACAGCAGGTCATGCTCACTTACTGCTCAGTTGTGCATGGTCTGCCTATTCACATATTGAATACTTGTCTGCTATCTCAGCAGTTGGACTACTTTTGGCAGACTATGTCTGGCATGTATTTCAGTTCAGCATTGCTAGTGCTTCTGTCTACAAGGCTTGTACCATTTTCCTTGCAACACAATTGTATCCTATGTTTAGGAATTGTGCACATAGCCACTGCTTTTCTTCATTTATACTAGGCCATTATATAATCACTGATCAGTATTACACTTTCGCAGTTACATACACAGGGGTTGCTAAAAAGTGTCTATGGGGCATTGATACATTATTAGAAGATAGCACTGTTTATGTCACATGCCGTCACTATGTTTATGATTATAGCAATAACCCATGCCTGGGTGTGGGTAATGCTGGATTTACCCATGGTTGGTGGGGTTTGGTCATGAGGGCGAAGCCGGAGTGGCCAAACAAAGACAACCGTGGGTAAATCCAGCATTACCCACATCCATAACTGGGTTATTGCTATTATACAATGACATTATTTAAGAAAAAAATAATTATTTTTCTTAAATAATGGCATTGTATGATGCCTCCTTGCTGCCCTTCTGCAGCTGTCTGTTATTCTGTGGCAGTTATGATGTACTGCGCATGCATATGCCTACGCCGTACATCAGAGCTGTGGGAAAAAGCAATGGAGAAAGCAAGATCTCTGTTGCTTTTTACAAACTGTCTCGCTATGTTAAATGGGTTTAACATAGTGAGACAGCTTTACAAAAAGCAACGGAGAATCTCTGTTGCTTTTTTTAAAGCTGTCTCGCTATGTTAAACCCATTTAACATAGCGAGACAGTTTTGAAAAAAGCAACGGAGAAAGCAAGATCTCCATTGCTTTTTACAAACTGTCTCTCTATGTTAAAGGAGTTTAACACAGCGAAACAGCTTTAAAAAAAGCAATGGAGAATCTCTTTTGCTTTTTTTAAAGCTGTCTCACTGTTAAACTCATTTAACATAGCAAGACAATGTGAAGCAATGGAGATCTTGCGTTCTCCGTTGCTGTAAAAAAAGAGTTATAGTAATGGAAAAAGTCCGGGCGACCGGACCTTTTTCCATTACTATAACTCTGATTTATAACATGCACGCTGACTAATCAGCATGCAGGTTTTTGAATATTAATGGGGGGTCGTTGTATAATGTCCATTTATTCTAGGGTGTTGTTTTGCATTCTAAATAGTTGATGTAGTTGTGTCAGCCAATGAGCATGCTGCTTTTCTCATCTCATTTGCATATAGCTTTTATATTTCCCACTGATTTTTCATCTCACTATATCTTCCATACACAAATAGGTTATTGGGTGGCTGTTAAGAAGAGTCATTAGCTGCACAGACACCTGAGTTACACTTGTGAGCAATTCACATATTCACACACCAACATATATGTGTGAGGCACACATATAAGACAGGAAACATGGACTTGCTATTTTTTTCAGACAGTCTGCTTGCCAATGTAGGGGGGAATACCTCAAGTATTACCTAGTACAGATCACGGCATTTGTGTTATGTTGTCATTAACACAGCGGTCTAACAGTGTAGCACTTGTTTTGTAATGCAGTCACGTGTCAATGTTGTATGCCACTGTGTCAAGGTGTGCTTATCTTCATATATCATGACATCTGTGTGTGCCAGTTGTGAATGTTTGTTATGCATAATGAAGGCTGGTTAACAATTTATCCAGGTAACTGCAGAATTTCCACAAATAAGCTGTGTTATGCATGCCATATCATGCACTGGAGTAACCTGCTAACATTCTGTGACAGATATAGTGGCCCTGACTTGAGCCTCTATTGAGCTCATCCATAAATGTACATAACAGGACATTGGAAATGTGTTGTGCACATGAATATCCACAAACTAGCCTCACTTGTTTTTATTATAATTCTTACACATAATCCTGATAGGCCATATCATCCAAGAATGAAGCTTTAATGACACCTGTAAAGTATGGTGATATAGTTTTCTTCTCATATGCAGGGATCATGTTGAATGCTTAGTAATTCATATCTGTTACATTCTTCGTGTGCACATCACTTTGTGTTTTATGACAGCCATATTTTGCACAGGAATGTGTGGAGTGATATACAAGTGGTTTTCATCTTTATGGTTTGGATTGCTTTACATCACATATGGTAGTAGATTTGACTATGGACATACCTTATTTTAATGTGTCATACTGAATGTTTTCTGCCTGTGCATAGTGTCACAGTGGGCATGCTATGTACTCATATAGTTGCAGGAAAGCATATTATGTACTTTCTTTCTTATGTGATTCACTTTGACAGAGCATGGGACCCATGGATGCTCTTCTATCAGATGTCGGAGATGACCACATCCCAGACCACTGCTCAAGTCCTCAGATTCTGGTGATACTGGTAACCATGATTGAGATAATAATGATGATGAGGAATGAGGAAGGACCTGGCTTGCACATGCTCTCATTCCTGCTACACCCCAGAGGAGTCATTGGCCACCACTACCAGCAGATGATTTTCAGGACCAGATCTGGGAGGTGATGATCGATATAATTTGGACACAAATGAGGGACTTGATGGGTAATTTTTTCCAGCATATGGCATGGGTCATGTGGGATTCAGTCAAGGAAATAATCTTTAAAATCATTCTTGATTTTCAGCCCCATCAGGGTGGGACCTTGGGAACATAAATACTGACTGTATGAACCACTTGTGTTCTGATGCTATTAGGGTATTTGCCATCTTAGCAATTATAGGCACAACACATATATAGGCACAACTGTGCATGCATAGCATAGTGCTGCCATGCTTATATGATACACATCTGCCTGCACAATGCACATGTCATGTGATAGTTTGCATTGTGTTCCACCTGCTGTAAGATACACATTACCATATTAGACACACAGTAATCATGCTGATATCTATGAACTGCTGCACTTGATGCATACATTGCTCCATGTGGGCAGGTGTGGTAATCCTTACATCTGTGTATATGTGCGTAATGTTATTCATGCCGTTCAGAATACTGTTGCTATTCCCAATACACTCTGACCCTGTATGTCACAGTTATAAATTTTGCAGTTAGCATGCTGCTACTGATGCAAGAGTTCCACTGTATACATGTATAGGACTGACAGCAACTTGCAAACAACATTTTGCACATATTCCACAAATAATACAATGGGATAGGTATGATTTGTGGGTTGCCTTGTCATGTCTGTTCAGCAACATAATACATCCTTGCCACTGTGCTTTGTATGACACTGTAGTGTCCTGCTGTCTCACTGGTGTACTGGCTTTGTGTGTGGCATGCAGTGGCAATGATGGTGGCATGTTATATCACCTATGTATGGCTGCTATATATGGGCAGTTCTTCTTTACATAATGCACAGACCACCACTGTACTGTTCATGTATACACAGTAGGATTGCTGAATTATATAGCAACATTCCAGTATGTCTTCTTTGGCTTACATTACATTTCCACATGCACTGCTTATTCACACACACGTCAACCTTTTGGCAAATGGTATACATATGCACTGATGTATGTACATGTTTCTGGACATATTCTGATCCATAGAAAAACCCCATTGTACCCTGGGACTGAGAGCAGTCTTTGACTTCATGTTAATTTGATGGAACGCTGTCCTTTGCTCAATCATACTCATGGTAAGTGAGATATATATATATATATATATATACACACACACACACACACACACACACACACACACACACACACACACACACACACACACACACACACACACACACACACACGCACACAGGAGTTTATTCCACATTTGTTGTACATTGGCATGACAACATATATATATATCTATATATATATATCTATATATATCTATCTATCTATCTATATATATATATATATATATATATATATATATATATATATATATATATGATACTAATTCCTAGTTTGTGTACCTATGCCTGTTGCTGTTAGATGACTGCACATTACTCTGTCGCATGTGTACACAGCCATGTTTAGTGCCACCGTCAATGCAGTTTAGCGATGTGACATACATTTGCCATTTACTTCAATCTAGCTTGAGTTGAATTCAACACTAACCTATGTGGTATACACATGCATTTGCAATGAGCTCCATTATATAATATTGTCCTGCTTTATTGTTTGTCTAGTTGGCTTTACTGGCATGTCCTTCTTGCTGTGGGCCCATGTTGCCCATCTCCCTTCTCACTTTGTAGGTTTGTCATATATCTTACACATATATTCATGGTATATGTTAACCTTCCTTTGCATTATCATCCATTACCATATAGTTATATTGTTAGAAGGACAACTTCTACAAACCCTTTGGCATTATAAACTTACAGGACATATTCACACAAGTTGCTGGCTATTGCTTGCATTACATCCTTGTTCCTGTTATACTTGTGTGTGACATATTACCCAGAGTAATTTGTTGTACTTCATATGTACAACCTGAGAGTCCTTATATAACATTAATTATAAATTTCATAATGTTTATTATTTCATGTCATTGATGTGTGTGTGCATTGACACTGCTTTCCAGTAGGTTCCCATTAGGCCAATAAGCATCATACATATACTTCTACCCCTGTATTTTGTCTCTTACATGGCATATGTCTGTGCTATGTGCATCCCATTACACCTCTGTTTAGGTGTGTACACCTACTTGTGTAAGGAGCAGCCAGCTTGCTGCTTTGCTACAGTGCTTTATTCTTTGCTTTTCACATGCATGAACAGAGGTTCTATTATGTCCTCTGCTAGTCATGTTCAGCATTTCATGGGCTGCATTTTCTTACCCATGCTGCTGTTTGCTTACACTTGCACTGCTGGCAGACTACTAGGGTAATGGATTCAGTATCCAATCTGCGCTGTGATCCCTATTTATTCTACTACACCACACAACTGCCATCAGTCATGCACATTCATGTATGACTTGCACACAATTTTCAACATGTCATAATATAATAATGCATAGGTACATATGAATTTCTGCATGTTACCATGGCTGATACGCATCCCTACCCTTTTTGTAAACTTTCCTTTGCCCATTTTGTAGCATGTGCTGTCTGTGTACTTCACCTTTCTGACCTTTGTATGTCATTTCCTGTGATGTTTGTTGTATGTGGATCTGTGTACTTCACCTTTCTGACCATTGTATGTCATTTCCTGTGATGTTTGTTGTATGCAGATCTGTGTACTTCACCTTTCTGACCTTTGTATGTCATTTCCTGTGATGTTTGTTGTATGCAGATCTGTGTACTTCACCTTTCTGACCTTTGTATGTCATTTCCTGTGATGTTTGCTGCATGTGTATAACCTGCTCTTTCCCTGCCCTTTTCTTTACTTCTTTTCTACAAAAAAAAGATAATAAAAAATTAGGGCCTATTCCCACCAAAAAGTCTTGCCCATCCCCTCTGACTGTCCCTCCGATTTTCCTATTCCAACATGTCTATTGTGGGTCTGCCTTTTTCACCCATACCCCAACTATCCTTTTCTATCTCCCTATTTCCTTGGGTGTGTGCATTACTTTTATTCTTCAGACAAGTCCTGCACTGATGATGTGGCCATGATTCCCTATTTCCTTGGGTGTGTGCATTACTTTTATCTTCAGACAAGTCCTGCACTGATGATGCGGCCATGATTCCCTATTTCCTTGGGTGTGTGCATTACTTTTATCTTCAGACAAGTCCTGCACTGATGATGTGGCCATGATTCCCTATTTCCTTGGGTGTGTGCATTACTTTTATCTTCAGACAAGTCCTGCACTGATGATGTGGCCATGATTCCCTATTTCCTTGGGTGTGTGCATTACTTTTATTTTCAGACAAGTCCTGCACTGATGATGCGGCCATGATTCCCTATTTCCTTGGGTGCGTGCATTACTTTTATCTTCAGACAAGTCCTGCACTGATGATGCGGCCATGATTCCCTATTTCCTTGGGTGTGTGCATTACTTTTATTTTCAGACAAGTCCTGCACTGATGATGCAGCCATGATTCCCTATTTCCTTGGGTGTGTGCATTACTTTTATTTTCAGACAAGTCCTGCACTGATGATGCGGCCATGATTCCCTATTTCCTTGGGTGTGTGCATTACTTTTATCTTCAGACAAGTCCTGCACTGATGATGTGGCCATGATTCCCTATTTCCTTGGGTGTGTGCATTACTTTTATCTTCAGACAAGTCCTGCACTGATGATGCGGCCATGATTCCCTATTTCCTTGGGTGTGTGCATTACTTTTATTTTTAGACAAGTCCTGCACTGATGATGCGGCCATGATTCCCTATTTCCTTGGGTGTGTGCATTACTTTCATCTTCAGACAAGTCCTGCATTGATGATGTGGCCATGATTCCCTATTTCCTTGGGTGTGTGCATTACTTTTATCTTCAGACAAGTCCTGCACTGATGATGTGGCCATGATTCCCTATTTCCTTGGGTGTGTGCATTACTTTTATCTTCAGACAAGTCCTGCACTGATGATGTGGCCATGATTCCCTATTTCCTTGGGTGTGTGCATTACTTTTATCTTCAGACAAGTCCTGCACTGATGATGTGGCCATGATTTCCTATTTCCTTGGGTGTGTGCATTACTTTTATTTTCAGACAAGTCCTGCACTGATGATGTGGCCATGATTCCCTATTTCCTTGGGTGTGTGCATTACTTTTATTTTCAGACAAGTCCTGCACTGATGATGTGGCCATGATTCCATATTTCCTTGGGTGTGTGCATTACTTTTATCTTCAGACAAGTCCTGCACTGATGATGCGGCCATGATTCCCTATTTCCTTGGGTGTGTGCATTACTTTTATTTTCAGACAAGTCCTGCACTGATGATGTGGCCATGATTCCCTATTTCCTTGGGTGTGTGCATTACTTTTATCTTCAGACAAGTCCTGCACTGATGATGCGGCCATGATTCCCTATTTCCTTGGGTGTGTGCATTACTTTTATTTTCAGACAAGTCCTGCACTGATGATGTGGCCATGATTCCCTATTTCCTTGGGTGTGTGCATTACTTTTATCTTCAGACAAGTCCTGCACTGATGATGCGGCCATGATTCCCTATTTCCTTGGGTGTGTGCATTACTTTTATCTTCAGACAAGTCCTGCACTGATGATGCGACCATGATTCGCTATTTCCTTGGGCGTGTGCATTACTTTTATTTTCAGACAAGTCCTGCACTGATGATGTGGCCATGATTCCCTATTTCCTTGGGTGTGTGCATTACTTTTATTTTTAGACAAGTCCTGCACTGATGATGCGGCCATGATTCCCTATTTCCTTGGGTGTGTGCATTACTTTTATCTTCAGACAAGTCCTGCACTGATGATGTGGCCATGATTCCCTATTTCCTTGGGTGTGTGCATTACTTTTATCTTCAGACAAGTCCTGCACTGATGATGTGGCCATGATTCCCTATTTCCTTGGGTGTGTGCATTACTTTTATCTTCAGACAAGTCCTGCACTGATGATGCGGCCATGATTCCCTATTTCCTTGGGTGTGTGCATTACTTTTATTTTCAGACAAGTCCTGCACTGATGATGTGGCCATGATTCCCTATTTCCTTGGGTGTGTGCATTACTTTTATCTTCAGACAAGTCCTGCACTGATGATGCGCCATGATTCCCTATTTCCTTGGGTGTGCATTACTTTTATTTTCAGACAAGTCCTGCACTGATGATGTGGCCATGATTCCCTATTTCCTTGGGTGTGTGCATTACTTTTATTTTTAGACAAGTCCTGCACTGATGATGCGGCCATGATTCCCTATTTCCTTGGGTGTGTGCATTACTTTTATCTTCAGACAAGTCCTGCACTGATGATGTGGCCATGATTCCCTATTTCCTTGGGTGTGTGCATTACTTTTATCTTCAGACAAGTCCTGCACTGATGATGTGGCCATGATTCCCTATTTCCTTGGGTGTGTGCATTACTTTTATTTTCAGACAAGTCCTGCACTGATGATGTGGCCATGATTCCCTATTTCCTTGGGTGTGTGCATTACTTTTATCTTCAGACAAGTCCTGCACTGATGATGTGGCCATGATTCCCTATTTCCTTGGGTGTGTGCATTACTTTTATCTTCAGACAAGTCCTGCACTGATGATGTGGCCATGATTCCCTATTTCCTTGGGTGTGTGCATTACTTTTATCTTCAGACAAGTCCTGCACTGATGATGTGGCCATGATTCCCTATTTCCTTGGGTGTGTGCATTACTTTTATTTTCAGACAAGTCCTGCACTGATGATGTGGCCATGATTCCCTATTTCCTTGGGTGTGTGCATTACTTTTATCTTCAGACAAGTCCTGCACTGATGATGCGGCCATGATTCCCTATTTCCTTGGGTGTGTGCATTACTTCTATCTTCAGACAAGTCCTGCACTGATGATGCGGCTATGATTCCCTATTTCCTTGGGTGTGTGCATTACTTTTATCTTCAGACAAGTCCTGCACTGATGATGCGGCCATGATTGCCATTCACCTTTATTAATTTATCAGAAATTTTACAAATTCTGTCAGATTCCATGTACTGACTTACAGAGATATCAGTAGTTGTTTATGGACCTACTGGAGGGATTGCTGTACATATGTATTACTTTAAATGTGGAAAGCAGGAATGAGAAGCTGTGAGAAGGTCAGCTCCATAATTCAGAAACAGCCCTAGTGCAGATCAAATCCAACAAATGGCAAGGAATGGATGCAAACAGTTCAAAACCAGAACATAGCAGAACCACAGAGGTAGCACAAAACACTTTACCAAAAAATAAATAAGCGCTTTCATCCCAGATTTTCCAGAACTTTATCAGACAAATCCACAAACTAAAACACCCCATTTTTAAAGGGTCTATATTAGATCCATGAACGTTTAAATGTTCAAATCTCTAAAGGTCGACCTTTAGAGATCGAACAGTTAAGCGTTCAAATTTCTTTACAAATTAAAAAAGAAACCAGAAGTGAAAAAAAAAACTAAGGGGTGTAAGCAGGGGGGCAAGCCCCCCACCCCCACACCCCCCACTACTTAAATATACCAACTCCAAGATTGCACTACAGTGTAGGGAATGGGAAATGTCCTATTTCTGCACTGTAGTGCACTGAAGTGCGATCTCCGAGCTGGTATATTTAAGTAGCGGAGGTGTGGGGGGTGCAGGGGGGCTTGCCCTTTCGTTTTACTTTTTTTTTTTTTTAATTTTATTTTATTACATGTACGAACATTTAAATGTTCAATCTCTAAAGGTCAACCTTTAGAGATTCGAACATTTAAGCATTTGTGGATGTAATATAGACCCTTTTTAAATGAACCATTACATACTAAATGTTGGTCATAGGTTCATAGATTAGTACTAAGGTAACTGCTCTTGTGAGCCATTTTAAGCCTAGCCAATTATCCCTTGTGAGACTCAAACCCTGCACCTTGTGTTTGTAAGGCAAACACCTTAACCATTAGGCCACCCCCCCAAACAGTATGGTCAGAGCTCATATTAACTAAATAATGTTGGTAAATCATTTTTCCAATGCCTTTTTCTTCAACGTACATGTTATAGAACAATTTTCATTCAGTCCTGGTGACCTAAAATTGTTTAGAAACAACTACCAGTACAATTCTCTAATTTCCAGATTTAATGACCATGCTCCCCCCCCCCACATATTCGTTGTTCAATTTTCTCAACTACCACACATTTAAAGTTATGATTAGGGTACCACATTACATGTTTAGCCAAGGCATATGTCATCCTTTTCTTCTTGATGTCATACACATGTTCATAAATCCTCTCTTTTAATGATTGTTTTGTTTTACCTATATAATAACTCTTACATACCCGGCATAATGCTGCATATACCACACCTTTTGTCTGACTTACTTTAAATGTGCTGCAGCTCGCATTGGGGTTGTATAATTTCTGTAGCTTTGTTAATGTGCAGCATGGTTTATGAGACTTTTTTCATAAATTATAGAGCGGCTTTGACTGCTAGATAGTGAGCCAATGCTGCTGTCATTTCTGTTTTGCACTGATATATTTGAAGTTCGCTGAAGCTTATTTGCATATTACGTTTATCCACAACATTTGCTCAGTTATTGCTGAAATATACTGGATTTCACAAACGTTACAGAATCCTGCCCTTTGTCATTTCATATCTATATTAACTATTCCAAAACCAAGCTAAATAGAAGCTTGTTAATATGTTTATTTCATGGACATAAGGTTCGTATTAAAGCTTGCTCATTGGGGAGTACAACTGGGATAATGTCTGACCTCTGTTTAGTGCAGCTACATAAATACTATTGCTCACATACTATTTATGTTATTGTAATAATGATCCTATTTTTATGAATATCTCAACAACCTAGTGACACATTGCTGGTTAGCCTCATAGGAAAGTTTCAAGATAGAGGAACAAAAGGTTACTGGCAGCATGTGTGTAACTTGAAATGTTACTGAGACCTTGTATACAATTTACTAAACATGACAAAATTAGTATTTACTATGTGTATTGTGACTTAGAAAGTCTAGTTTATGATCTAGAATCTAATAGATAGGACCACTCTACAGATCAGTTTGCACAGAAGAGTTTACATTTACAATTCTTTAGTAACATTTATGGTTCTAAATAAATGGAAATTTGCTTGCAATGTGAAGATTTGACTTTGTGAAAACAATCAGTACCAGCCACTGGAATTTGTAATCTAAGGTTTAAAAGATCCTTTAGTGGGAATGATAATGCGGTAAGCCAAAGGCAGCTCCATGAAGTCAGAACCCTAATCAGCAAGCTGCTCCTTCAGCAGCGTGACACTGCAGTGATGTCAGGCTGGGGTACAGCTCTGTGATTAACCTACCCTATGAGCTAGTAAGTGCCATAAGTTTGGACTTGTCTGTGAAGCCATAGGTTTGGAGTTGTCTGTGAAGCTGTGACTGCTCACTAAACAAGATCCACCACTATCACTGTTAAAACATGACACAAAATCTTCAGTGAAGGAAGCACCATGGCACAAATACCACTGGAACATTAACTTGTTGAGGCTTGGCATAATGATAAGATGTTTACCTCACATACATAAGGTACATGGTATGACTTTGAAGGGGAATTGGCTAGGCTATGAACATATAAACTGAAAAGATGCTTACACGTGTGTTTGCACCTGAGCTGTGGGTGCACAGACTGGTGGAGGCATTTTCTGAATCACGTAACACCAGCCTGTGAATAGTGGAGCAGGATGGAATGTCAACAGTACTGACTTGTACAGACTTATGAAGAAATCGTATTAGGTAAATCAAACTGCACCCCAATTATATTATGATGCATCTATCCATCTTTAAATGTATGTTTTGTATCCATTTATTTCATGCTATGTGTGTAGTGTTTCGATTTGACTAGCATTATTGCTGTGATATCTCTATTCACCTTTAAATATGTTTTGTAGCCATTTAATTCATGTTATCTGTGTAGTGTTTCTATTTGACTAGTGTTACTTTTGTGTCATCTTTAAATGTATGTTTTGTAATCATTGTATTCATGTTATATATGAAGTGTTTTTCAATAACTAAATCCACCCACTCTCCAAAAAAAAAAAAAAAAAAAAAAAAACGTGGGCAGAAAATCTGAGCAGCTGTGTAGGGAAGTTTCTGGACTGGTACAAAGGTTTCTGTGGTGCTGTCTGTGTACAATAAAGCATAGAATTGTCTGTCTTGTGATAGAATATTGTAGGATTGTTTTTAGGACAACGTGGACACCCCATAGGGGTCATTCAGATGCAATACTTTATCCACTCAGCAACCCTTCTTTTTCTGAATCACAATCTATAACCTTAGTTTGGCATATTTATCCTTTGTAACTAACTATAAGATTTTCTGAATTAGGATAATGATTTCATCTTTTCAATATGACTTTTACAAGATTGCTGGTATACAATTCCAATAAAGCATTACACATTATTACTTCAAAAGCTCATGTTATACAATGTCTATAAAGGGCTTACCCTTAAATACAGTACATACTTTGAGTCCCAAAATGTTGGAAATATGGTCCCTAATTTGTCATTGCCTTCAAAGGTACACAGACCTCATAGGCAGCATATTTTTTAATAAGGGACACAGAGGAAAAGCTTGTGTGTTGTCACTCCTGACAGATCCCCATTTTACAGGTTTTGAACTTCTACATTAATAGGAATAATCACATTTGGTACAATTCATCATATATATATATATATATATATATATATATATATATATATTGATCACAAAGCAATTATCTGTCTTACTAAAACTGTTTTATTTTTTCACATACTAATACAACATTGCCAATTGCACTTAAAATATGCAGGTGTCTGGCAAGAGTATCTAATCTTTTCTGCTTCGCTTGCTTTAGCATTAGAGCCTATTTATCATTTATTTCAGGTTCTCAACATATTTCAAGAATGACAACCAGTAGCCAAGAAACACTTTGTGTATTGAATTTTCTGTATTATTTTCTTATCTAATTATGCATTAACATAATCTAGTCTTTTTAGAAAGACCTGGTATTACTCTTTTATTTTGCTATTATTTAATTTTCTGTCTAGCTGCAACTTGATCGTTATATGTACTGTGATGTACTCACATAAGCATTGCCTGAAAAAAGGTTTTTACTCTTCTAAACAAACTAATCTAAACTAAAATAAAATCCTTCATTAGTACTGAGGGTTTACTATTTATTTTAACAATATCAGTTTACATTACTGGGCTAACTGATAGTAATGTATCCGATTCTGGTTATATTGTTAATAAACATTAAATATACCAATATTAAATCCAATAAGTGACCTTTACCACATGAAATTGTACATTGCTACAGTTTATCAATGTCTAGGATAGAAACATTGAAAGAACACGATTAAAAGATAAAAAGTTACAAGTCAAGTTTTGATAAATGAAATTAGTTTAACACTCAGCTGCTCTGAAGTTATCTTTGGTAAGCAGCAGTGATGCATTAAGGCTACCTTATGAGATAGGGGCATGCCAGGTCCCATGGAACATTAATTTCTGAGCACTACTTTTCTGTGCACATGTGTGCCAGACCAATAGGCCAAGAGTTGCCCATTGTGCCCTGAAAGTGCTGCTGGAGTAGTGATTACATGGAATCATTTGCACTGCATTTATGAGGAAACCACAAGCTGAAGCAGCCAGAAAAAAAGGCAATTTGAGTAATAAATCATGTTTTTTTTCTGGCTGCCCAAGCTCACAGTTACCATGGAAATACCTATACAAGTGTTTCCTAGGCATAAGGATCAGCATCTTTCATCAAGAATTTTGGATAAAGCCAAAAATAACAACAGAATGAAAGCTCAGAACTAGGGACAATTTTTAACTATTACTTATTCATTTAAAATTTTAACAGAACAGGTTTCAGATCAACATGCATTTTCTTAACAATACAAGTCTGGCATTAGTGACTGACTGTAATCCTCTGCATACCTCCCAACTTTTGTTTAAGAGATCTAGACAAAGCTAAAAAATATGGGGGTATAAAAGACCAAAATCAGGGAAAGATTTTTAATATTGCTTTTATAAACTTAGAAAGCAGCTAGAATAATGGGTTTTGCACTAGCATGCATTATCTGAAGGATATGAAGTCTGATAATCAAATGTTTTATTATTTAGCCAAATTTTATGAAGAACAAACCAAAAATGTGAGGCAATAATTTGGATAGTCTGCAAAATTTTGGAGACTTGATAGGAATGATCCTGAGTGAATTACCAGAAAATCAAATATTTTATGAGGGACGGTGAAAAGAGGAGGCAAAATCAGACTTGTTCTACAAAATTCTGGACAGTTTGTTTATTTGTTTATTGAACTGGTTGCTTTTAGTTTACTAAGTAAACAAGCTATTCTAGTGACCCCTTCAGACACAGCCCAGGATCATTAACAGTAAAGATGACACTTTACAAAAGTAAAATAAGACATTAAATTCATGTACATACATTATACAGTTGAGATATATGTTTTACAAGTTAAGTTTAATATTCATAAGTTGGTGCACAAACTTGCATGTTTTTGCCTTTCGCTCACTCATTGCTAGAACAGGCTTTCACTCTCCTGTCTAACAGTCTGTTTTAGGCAGAATTTTCCACAGAGGTACATTTCACTGGAGCTAGACTGACTTTTAATGTAGCAATCATTTTACTGTATTTCATTATTCATTCATTGTTTTGCACCCACTTTATGCTGTTTGGGATCATTATGAGTGCAGGAAAGACATCCTGACGAGGTATGAGAGTAAGCCATAAAAACAGTTTAGATTCATAAATATTCCAAGGTCAATGAATCTTACTACTATTCATGCCTTGCCAGTGCCCTCCCTCAGGCAGCACCTTATTTTTCTAGGAGGGCCATACCAGTAGAACCTAGATTACATTTCTAGATCCCCATCTCGGTCACTTGTTTATGTTTAAGGTAAGATACTGAAGCTCACTGCTTGACATGTAGGTGATGTGTTTACCAAAGGTTTGGGAGCTGTTGACTTATAAGCATGCCTTTCCACTGTACTGCATTTACCTGTTGATGAAGATTTAGGTCCAGGTTCTAATACTGGTGGAGATATTGGATAGTGGAGAAACAGGAGGTCTAGGACAACTAAGTCTTTAATGGTGCAATAAGCAAGACAGATCTTCTCCTCAAAAGCCTGTAAGATGCTAAATAAAAGGAGTGAGTTTTATGCCTATCTTGGTAGCTCAGGGATTTTAGGCCTGTGATTTTATTGGTTATGAGCCTTTTGGGGCCTTTTTAATTGTTTGATGCATTTAGTGAGATACATTCCAAGGGAGGGGGAGGAGTTGTATTGGATAACTGGCCTGATCAATGCTGAATATAAGGGAGTGATTATGTCTTTAGACCATATGATGATATTGGCAATTAGGTGGGCTAAATAAAAGCATGATGGTCAAAACAGGCAGTTATCAGTCCAAGCTTCTAGGTCCCTGACAGGATTTTCATTTTGGATTGATGTGTGGGTTATACAGTATGATGAGGGGTGGGGCTATGTGTACAGTATGATGAGGGGAGGGTGTGTGTATACAGTATGATGAGGGGAGGGGTTGTGTGCACAGTATGATGAGGGGAGGGGTTGTGTGTACAGTATGATGAGGGGAGGGGTTGTGTGTACAGTATGATGAGGGGAGGGTTGTGTGTACAGTATGATACATGGAGAGGTTGTGTGTACAGTATGACAAGGGGAGGGTTGTGTATATAGTATGATGAGGTGAGGTTTGTGTATACAGTATGATGAGGGGAGCAGTTGTGTATATAGTATGATACATGGTAGGGGTTGTGTATACAGTATGACAAGGGGAGGTTTGTGTATATAGTATGATGAGGTGAGGTTTGTGTATACAGTATGATGAGGGGAGCAGTTGTGTATAAAGTATGATATGTGGTAGGGGTTGTGTATACAGTATAACAAGGGGAGGTTTGTGTATATAATATGATGAGGTGAGGTTTGTGTATACAGTACGATGAGAGGAGGTTTGTGTATACAGTATGATGAGGGCAGGGTTGTGTATACAGTATGATGAGGTGAGGTTTGTGTATACAGTATGATGAGGTGAGGTTTGTGTATACGGTATGATGAGGGGAGGTTTATGTATACAGTATGATGAGGGGAGGGTTGTGTATACAGTATGATATGTGGTAGGGGTTGTGTATACAGTATGACAAGGGGAGGGTTGTGTATACAGTATGATGAGTGGAGGGGCTGTGTGTACAGTATGACGAGGAGAGGGGTTGTGTATACAGTATGATGAGGGGGGGTATTTACCAAAAGTGACACTACTCTTTTTAGTTTGAGCTCATTTTTAGTACACCAAGGATTTATTTGGTAGAGTTCATTCAGGTGAGTTTGGGTATCGTAGGGTGACTTAATAACAACCATCAGTTTGCAGTCATCTGCAAACTTTAAGTGCCAGAGGCCTTGTCTCTCCACTTAGAGATCTGAGAAGTAAATATCAAAAACAAGAGATCCCAGCAATGAGGCCTGAGAGACACCACTGGTCACTTTTATACTTACTGATGAGGCATGTGCAGTTTGCACTGTGTGGGCACTGCATTTCAGCCAGTTTGTTATCCATCTTACCACATACAATTTGATTTTTAAAGTAATTGGCGTATGATGCCAGCATGGGAAGTGGTGTTAAAGATGTTCATTAGGCCAAGATACACCATCATAGCCGCCATCTACCACCTCTGTAACAATTCTGAAAAAGTTTAGCAGGTTATCTAGACAGCATTTACACTTCACTAAGCAGTCTTGATATCGCAGTTTTTTAGGTTAGTTATAATATACCCCATGGTTTTGCAGATGAGGCTTTCTAAGGCTGCTAGGACTTTAACTACCCAGGTGAGTTATAAGGCCACCCTTATCAAGGGGCATCACCTCTTCAGTGTGCTACTCATCAGAGGCAAAACCAGAAGCAAAACTTATGTTAAACAGTTTGGGAAGTGTGTGCAAGGTCATATTTAGCACCATTATGCAGGCAGGTATAGGATACATAGTAGTAAATAAAGACATAATCAAAAGGATTGTTATAAACAAGACATCTGACAAAACCAAGCATCTTTCATACTTTTTTCTTATCCAGGTGTTACAGTGTTATGAAGTTTTAGTAACAAACCTTGTTGATAAGCTGTGTGATATACTTAAATAGGGCTGTGCCTGGCAGTACTGAATGTTTTGACTCTGGCTTTTGGTAAAATAAAACCCTTGGAAAAATACTTCATGGGTCCTATTCTATGTACTGTCAGCCCCAGTGTGCCCTCTCCTTCCCCTCATCCTAGCCTTGCCGCACCACTTACATTACCTTTCCCCCTTGTTTTCTCACACTTTGTCGTACTCTTCAGATTTCTCTTGCATTGTTTCAGTACAGCCTACCTGTCCATGATTACATCAAAATAAATGAGGAGAAAATATTCAAATTAAGCCAGAGGCCTCAGCGCTCCCCTCCACCCCAAAGCCATTGGGTTCTAAATGTTCCAAGTCAAATTTTAGAGCTTTTTAAAATGTGTTGAGAAAGACACAGCCTAAACAAAAACTGTAGCTAAAGAAAGAAATCCACTCTTAATCTTTCTTTTCTTCTTGCATCTATTCAGCAACCCTTAAATGGCCAAGACTGCAGCGTAATAACTGTGAAGAAAATAATAGAATTAAGCTGATAGTCTGGAGGCTGCTTGGGCCTTAGAAGCCATGAGATTCTTGATGCTGTGAGGTGCATTTTGTAGTCCCCCCCCAGCCTTTTGTTACAATTGTGGCATCGACAAAAATCATGACTAACAAAAGAAATTTAGTGTTATTTTTTTTTCAAGGAAGAAATAAGTTATGCCTACTGATTAATGACCAAACAAACCAAGAAGATAAATACTTGCAAAGATAAATGAATCATATCTTAGAATAGTGCCTATCTCCATATCAAAGGGAAAAAAGAAGTTAGTCACCTTTTGTGTTATTTCTCTGATGTTAGATCAGGTTGAAAGTGAATGAATAAATGGCCACAGTCATATATTTGAAGTTGCTGCTCACACATTGTACAGCATGCCTTTTCACCCATCCCTAAAAGACCATCTGTGTATCAATCTGAGAACCAGAATATAGTAACGTTTTAACTTTTTGATCACAGATGTATATTCACAATACACCACCTTAGCCCTACCTGCCAGAGTTCACCACCTGAATATACACTTCTGATATGTGATTGTAAGAAAAGAGAAAAATGTCACAGTCATGTATTTCAGCCAGTTGCTCCAAGACAGTACACTGTACCTACACAAACTATAGTGATGTTGTGTGCAACACTTGTCAGGTATGATTTTGTGACAAGTTAAGAAATAATGACCACACTATCACAGCCCCACAAAAGCCAGAGTGACCTTCTCTGCATACCTCTGAAGTCTAATTGTGAGGAACGTTCAAGAAATAATAACCAGACTTTCCCCAGTCCCAGACAAGTTATAGTGACCTTCTCTTTGCACACCTCTGAAGTTTGATTGAAAGGAGAATTTAAGAAATAATGTCACTGTTCCCATCCCCCACCACCCACAAACACAAACTGTTGCAATCTTCTTTGCACACCTCTGAGATTTGATTGTGAGGAGAGTTTAAGAAATAATGTCACCGTTCCCATCCCCACCACCCACAAACACAAGCTATAGCAACCTTCTGTGCACACCTCTGAGTAGAACCATTTGTAGAACAGGTGAGTCCAGGGCAGAAACCCTCAATAGGCCTGCATCAAACTCCTCCAACTTGAGTCATGGATGCTGCCAAGATCTAGATGTTATGTGATGCATTTTGTCTTATTTTTGAAACATAATAACTTCTACTGTATGGATCACTATGATTATGCTGAGAATTTGAGTACAATCATGCTTATTAAGCATGTTTCTGACACTGGAAAGGTTCTATACAAGCTTTTATTAAGTACCTCATACTACTGTTAAACTCTATGCAACACTAAAGCATTTAGCAGTAATCTGCGGTCACTACAAAACAGAAGTGGGAAGCTGATAAACACTTAATTTAGAATTTTTTCTAAAGTTCAGCTGAAGTGTTTAACTGTCTGAATGACATGATTAAGTGCTTCCCACCACTCTTTTGTGGTGGCTGTTCTCTGTGTGGCACCACAAAGTGTGTTACAGCACTATTGCACTTTTCACTCTAACATTTGAATATATGGTTACCGGATCACATGCCATGCAGGTGTAACATTTGCTTAATTTGTATTTTTCTATGAAACCTCTGTGCAGTCATGTCAAATGTAACTCATATTTACACTATATACATTTTTTGTCATTAATATGCTTCTGTTATGGCATTAGAAAGTTTAAAAAAATGCCCTTTTAGGTTACTAAATGCCCCTTTTGCCTTCTGCCCCCACAGCCTTCAGCAGCTTTTGGCACCCCTGTCTGCGCAAACAGGAGTCTGAAACTCCTGTCTTACACTGCTCAATGAATAATTGCATTTTCTGATCCAATTTTCTTAGGTGTTTGCAAGGTTTATCAATTGAACATGTGTTGTACTGTTCAGTTTTGCTTTTCTGTGAATTATTTTTATTTCATAACTAAATCAAGACTTGAAAAATGGGTTCAGTTCACCTGTGTGCTAAATAAAACAAACACAAAATAAATTAAAACATCAGTGAGTTTACATCTTCTAAACAGGTTTTCTAGAATCAACATTTAACACAGCACTACTGAATAATACAAAATTAGATAAAACATTTAATAATGAAGAGCAGAGTGCATAATATAACCATTATGAACCAGCAAATAGTTTAACAGAGGTAATTTAAATCTTCTATGTTCAACACTTTCTGAAATAGCTATCTTAGAGCTAAGGGAAAGTTTAGGCAATATATTATGGAATATAACTGTGGCACATAAAACATCATCAGTTTAAATATGATATGTTCTTCAGTTTCAAAAATGTTTAAAAGTCCTGAAAGTTCAGTCAGAGATGACAATCATAGAACTATGAACATTTCCTTTTAAAACTTAGATTGTGAATAGAGAACTGACTTGAAGGTTGGCCTATGTCCAATGTAGTTAAAAAGATATTAAATGTTGTTTGTGTCCTATTATTTTATAGTGTCATAATTTTCATATTTGTCTAAATATGGCTGTGATGATAGGAGGTACTGCCATCCATGCCAGGAGAAGTAGGCAGTGGATGCATGACTTGTGCCAGCACAGCTAGCTGAAACTTTGCAAATAATTATATGTCATTTGTATATCAAACTGATTTGTACAGATGCTTGTGCTGAAAATGTATTTGTGAGGTTTGTTTGTGTTAAAATGTATCAACAGTGCACCCTGCTGGAATGAAAAGAAATGTATATGTATTATTGTAACTGAACTGAATGTATATGTTTTAATAGATGATACTGGGACAGCAGAGATTAAATAGCTAGCTAGCTTACTTTAAAAAAAAATAAGGGAAATCTGAATGAGCTGTTAAACCACTAAATTGGCAGCCCACAGTGCTGAATAGGACTGGAGGTGGTGGGTCTGGAAAACGCCATTGTTTATTAGGTCAGTAAAAAGTTGGGAAGCCCCAGGCACTGCCATAAACATTTAAATGTGTATTGTAGCCATCTATACTAAATTCCTGTCTCAGCATCATAGGGGATACTGTGAAAACCTAGAGTCAGGTGACAGATAAGGTTATTCTGCACGCCATCTTGGATGTTATATTTTCCAGGCAGTAATCTCTGAGTATTGAGTATTCTGTTTTGGGAAACCTGACTAGAAATACTGCTCACGTATTTCATTGTGCCTTGCTCTATCAAGTAAGTTATTAGGGAATTGTAATTTTCCTATATTTCAGTCAGGAATATAGTGAAGCTTAGTTTCGAGATTGTTTTTCTTTATTTGTATGAGTCTGTCCATCAATGTTATTTTCAATATTTCCTGTGAATTGAACTCTTTGGCTTACTGTAAATATGTATTCAGTATTTTCATGCTCTTCTATTATTTATTATTAAATATAGTTTAAGGTTTTATTGTGGCTAGTCCTTGTAGAAAGTATTTAACTCTGAAACTGCTTGTATTTATTTGGTGACAATGTGTGGGCCACTCCAGAAGGCCTAGCTGTCTTGGTCAACTACTACCATTTGTATTAGTATTAATATTACATGGTATAATTGGACACCCTTTTGTTAAGGGCCTTTGAGTAGCTGATTGTGGAGTGTCTGTTGGTGGTGATTACTTTATATTCTGGGCAGAAGGGGACACAGCAGGTAAATATGTAGCAGCCTTTCCCAAGTGTGTGTGTGTGTGTGTGTGTGTGTGTGTGTGTGTGTGTGTGTGTGTGTGTGCGCGCGCCCGCATGTGTGTGTGTGAAAAATCAAATTTTTCAGTGTGTGTGGGTCAGTTACTTGGAGCAGGGACACCAAGAACTGGGATTACAGAAAGGAGGAGGTCTTGGGGACCTGGAGGGAGACAGTTAGAGAAATCCAGAACCTGGACTGAGTGTGCTCCCTGTGTGCTGTTAAGGGAAATCATGCTTGATGCAGAGAGGTCTGTATCTGGAAATACTGAGTGTATTCCAAGTGCACGTCCCTATCCAGTGTTAGTGGTGAGGATTCAGGCTCCTTTATTACTGGCCCAGCATGGGGACATCACAATGGCAACAATTAAACAAAGGCAAATTTAGCTGGATGTATTAAATGCAGCTGACAGTATGCATATAGCTTGTGTGGTTCTTGAGTTATTTTATTTTTTTTACAAAACATTACACAAATTAATACTTACTGAATTTATTGTGACTTGTAATATCCACTTTAAGAACTAGAATCTAGTAAATACTGCTGCTGTAAAGATTAGCTTGTTCTGAGCAGTCTGATGTTTACAATTGTTTGGTTATTCTTTTGGCTGCAGAGAAATGAACTTGTATTTGAATTGTGAGAATATAACCTGATTTTGCCAAACGTCTTTGCAAGTTAGAGTACACATATCCAATCTGTATCGGAGGGAATTACTTAAAAACACCAATTACTTTATTGTTTCTCATTGTTAATATAATTATTAACTGAATGCAAATGACATCCCATATGGCAAAAAACAGGGTTCAAAATAGGGTCCACGTTCAGCTACCGAATACAAAAAAAACATGAACTGTGAAATTTTGAACATAAAAGAGAGAAAGGTGCAATGCTTGAACAATGGCAAGTTCGAAAAAAAAATACATTGAATGGCCATAGTTGGCCAACAAACAGGAAGTAACATGATGAATAAGGTAAGTGAAGGGAAACCTTTTCAATTTGCCCTATTAACCACTGTAGTGTGATGTTGGAGTTGGTATATATAGTTGGGGGGTGGGTGGGGGGCACAGTGTTTTATTTTCGATACTTGTGAATGTTGCTGTTTTATTCTCGCTGTTGTGTAGTTTGGGTTTTTTAGGATTTGGTAGCCCCTTACTATATATACTAACCCCAGGATTGCACTACAGTGGGGAACAGGGCATATACCTTTTTAGAGTAAATGAGTTTCGGTCAAATGAGTTTTCAGTAAAGTGAGCTTTCAGTGAATTGTGCTCAGGCAATTCATTTTCAGTGAAATGAGGCTTCCATGAAATGAGTTTCAGTGAAATGTGTTTTCTATCAAACAAAGTAGACCCATATATAGATATATATATATATATATATATATATATATATATATATATATATATATATATATATATATAAGTATATCATCTAATATGGAAACTTCCAAAGAGTGAATACAAAAACAGTGATCTTTTTAGGATTGATCTACCAAAAAAAAAAAGCTCATGACAATATTTTTGCAGAAGGACATGCCCCCCCCCCCATACCTCCACCCTTCCTGCTGACTAACTACACTAACTCTTTGCAAAAGGGCAAATTCCCAAACTCTGATGCACCTCAATTTCACTTGCAAAGCAGACGTTAAGATGAAAAATAAGGGAAAAAGAGCATTCGCTCTAATAGCTAGGGTGTTACACATATATGATTTATCACTGCACACATTTCTTACTGTGCTGAAATGTTGATGTTTTTTGTCAGTGGAAAAGTTGGTCGAATTATGTACCGATCAAACTTCATCAGATTAACCCCCAGATAAAAGTTTTTTTTTGTTTTTTCTTTTGGTAATGCCAGTGTAACCTATTGGCTTACATTTACGATTATTTTCTAGATGATTTTGGTGGCGATAACTGCTAACCACCAATGAGTCTGCATGATGATTTGCGTCTGGCGATTATTCATTGTGTACTTATATCAGTGGTCCTAAATTCAGTGTCTCATGTGCCAGATATGGAGGAGCTATGCAGATGTGAAATAAAAAAAGTGTGTGGCAGCTAACTCCCACACCCACACAAATGCACCCACAAACCTCCCAAGTGATATACACACACACATCAGATTTAATAAAATCTGGTACTTCATAGGTTCATAGGTAGGTATTAGGCTATCGGCCCAAGGGCCTAAGTAAGCCTAGCCAACAAGGTTCCCTGGCTTACGTCACCCAAGAAAATTATTTTCCTGTGCCCCTGTTGAGCAGAGCCACAGAAGTGATCCCCGGGGTGTATTTCTTATTTCCCATCCACTCCTCAAGATTTTTCTTGAAGAGTTCTAATGTGGAACTTTGCTTGACATTGATGGGTAGCTTGTTCCAGAGTATGGAAAGTCTCTGGGACAGGAATCTATCCCTCCATCATGTCCTGTTTATTGTGGCGACAAGATTTAGGTCCCTAGAGAGTGTAACTTGGAGAGATTGGGATTTCTTTAGGTGTAGCATGTCCAACAGCTCTGGGTTTGACATAGCTTTATATGGTAGGCAGAGATCACCTGGGAGTAGGCGATATGCTATGGAATAAAGCTGGAGGTTTTTGAGACGGTCAGTGTAGGGCAATCTGTTTGAGGCCAGTAATACTCTTTGTAAGGTACTTCTGTGGCCTTTCCAGCTGTTGCAGATGTCTTATGAGGTACATTCCAAAAGGGGTGTTGTACTCTATAATGGGCCTAATGAGTGTCGAGTAGAGGGGAACAATGACTGCTTTTTTCCTGGATGAGAACCCTTTTGTGATGAGGTGTGCCACATAGAAGGATTTCCTGACTACTGTGGCGATATGATTATCAAAGGAGAGACTACTGTCCACCTGGGTCCCAAGGTCTCTTATCACACATTCAGTGTTAAGTAGACTGCTGCCTATGTGGTAGCTCATGGGTATGGAGTTTTTACCAAAGGGGATGACAATGCACTTTTTGGCATTGAGCTTGAGGCCATGGTTCTGACACCAGGCATTTGTCTCAGTGAGGCCCTTCTGTAGGATGTCCACATCATTTGGGGACTCAACTATGGCTCCTAGTTTGCAGTCATCTGTGAACTTCATTAGCCAAAGGCCTTGTGTGTTAGCCTGTACTTCAGAGAAGTAGATAACAAACAGGAGAGGTCCCAGGACTGAACCCTGTGGTACACTATTTGTCACTGGTTTGAAGTCAGATTTGGAGTCTGCAACTTTTACAGTGTGGGTTCTGTCAGTGAGCCAGTTGGCAACTCATCTTGTGATGTAGGGATTTATACCTAGTTTAGTGAGTTTAGCTATAATTCCAGAATGGGGGAAGGTGTTGAAAGCCTTGGCTAGGTCAAGATAGGCTGTGTGAACCACCTTACCTTCGTCTATAGCTTTGGTGACTGCCTCAAAGAATTTGATCAGGTTTAGGAGGCATGATCTGTCTTTCACAAACCTGAACTGGGTGGGGTCCAGAGTTTGGAGGTTATCAATGTCTTTGTTTATGAGTTCCATGATGATACATTCCATGGCCTAACAGACCAGGCTCATCAGGCTAATAGGGCGATAGTTCCCGGGGTCAGTGGTGGCTTCCCCTTTGTGGAGTGGGATAACTGTTGCTGTACACCATTCAGTGGGCACAACGCCTGATGTGAGGCTATGATTGAACATGGTGCTTAGGTGGGGAGCCAGTTCATTCTGAAGTTCATGTAAAACGCAACTTGGGATGTTGTCCGGTCCCAGGATGCTGTGTTCTTAACTTTAGAGAGTGCAGCTTTTACCTGCTTAGTTGTGGTTACAGGGACTCTGCATTCTTCCTGTATAGATATGGGCCCTTTAGGGGGTGAGAGGGGGGTAAAATTAGCACTGAACTTATCTGCCAGGATGTTGGCAATATCAGTTGGTTCTGTCATTTTCATGCCATTGTGCTGTGACTCAGAGCAGATCTGGGTATTGCCATTGAGATTCTTGACATAGCTATAGAATGCTTTGTGGTTGTCCCTAGAATCAGTAGTGATTTTGTTTTTATAGATAGCTTTGGAGGATCTTATAAGGTATCTCAGCTTCTTACTGAGGCTGACTAGGGAGCTCCTCCACTGATGGGATTTTACTCTCTTTTGCAACAGTTTCTTCCTTCTGTTGTAGAGTTTGTTTATGGCAGAGGACCACAAGATTGGCTTCCTTTTTCTGAAGGATAGCATCTTGGTTCTGTTTGGGATAGCATGATCCACACACTCGTGTAAGTGCTTATAGAGTGCATTTGTGTAGGATTCAACAGTTGTAACTGTACTGTCTATCTGCATGGGTGTCATGAAGTTCACTACTTCTGTCTTAAGAAGCATGAAGTTAGCTTTGGAGAAATGTTTTACTATGTATGGATAGCTAGGGGGATTAGCTTATGGTTGGATGTGACCAACGAGGAGTTGACTTTCAGGTGTGGAACACCAGTCACTCATGTTGGTAATGACTAGGTTTAGGATATTGTTGACCCTGGTGGGGGTGTGGATAAGTTGATCCAGGGCATTGGAATTTATGAATTCCAGAAAGCATTGAATGAAGGAGTTAGTACCTGAGTAGTTTTCCCAATTAATGGTGGGGTAGTTGAAATCGCCAATCATTAGGCTGTTTGCTTGAACTCTAATATTTTCCAGTATATCAAGAAATGACTGGTGGGAATCTTGGGGCATGGTGGGGGATCTGTAGCAAGCTACAATTTGGATTGCAGATTTGCCCAGAGTTAGTTGTACTTGGATAACCTAGGATGAATTATGCTAAGCAACTAGCCTAGAGGTGTGGATATCCTTAATGAATATGGACACACCTCTGCCTTTAGTGTTCCAGTCCAGGTTAGATGGCCGAAAAGTTTGGTATGAGTTATAGCCTGGTAATGCAGGGGTGCTCTCTGGAGCCTTGAACCAGGTCTCAGTCACTGCACAGATATCGATGTTCTCCATTTTAAGGAGTGCCTCGAGGGAGTGCATTTTTAGATTTTAACTTCTAGCATTGAGTAGCAATTACCCTCAGTTTTTGCTTGCCTGTTCCTGTTACGGTGGTGAATTTGTCTTTTGAATCTTGCCTAAAAAAGCCACTGTAGGGGTGAAAGAGCCTTAGCCAGTTTCCAAAATGCCAGGGGTGACAGGTGCAGGCCATCTCTGGCAAAGCATCATGGTCTGTAAACCATGTCATCCCAGGCAGGCAGATACTGGATCCCCTTAGAATGACACCAGAAGCTTGGCCAGTTGTTGAAGTCAATCATACTGTAGTATCATTCTGGCCGATGGCAGGATGCTGCTCAGGGCTAGGGTCATACCTGCCTGGGCTACAGGATCGGAGTGCTCTTCTATGTCTCTTTTCATGTAGTCCAGGAACGTATGTCTCAGGTCATTCACACCAACATGCACAATGACAGAGTCATATTTGTACTTATTGTGGAGTGACTTGAGTGCATGGGTTATGTGATGGATCCTGGCACCTGCCAGGTAGCTTACAGTAACCTTCTCCTTTTTTAGCCTGGTGAGTGGGACATCAGTGTGCCTGACTATAGAGTCACCTATGAGTAGTGTGTTGGGTACATTGTTTTGCCTTATGGGCTGTGGTTGAGTGGCACACTGAGTCTGTGGTCTATGTGTTATTTGGGTTGTGTTGGCAGGGGTGCAGGTTGCTTGTGTTTCTGCTTTGGAGGTCTCTGTTGCTTGAGCAGATTATGATTCAGAGTCTCCGTGAATGTTTTTGTGTTTCTATGTGTGGATTTTGGTAGTGTAGGCTTAGTGGGACTATGATGAGTGTGGTGTGGTGCAAGTGTTTACCTTCTCCGCTTGACTGTCAAGTTCAGTCTTGGTTGGAGAGAGCTTTACCTCCATTATGGCTAGATAACTGCATCTCTCACAGGTTGTAGTGTTGGGTGGTAGGAGGAGGGGGTTGTCTGTATACATGAGGCAATTGCTACATTGCCCCAAGATGTCCAGATTCATCAGATAGACAGTAGAGAACACAGGAAGCTGAACCTTGGACATGCCTGAATAAAAAAAAAAACTATTTTCATCTAGACAAGTGAGAATAGTGAGTACAAGAGCTGTTTTTCTCTATGTAAGTTAGGAAAGTAAGTACAAAAACAGTTTTTCTCTAACAATGAGGAAGGTTGAGTGCTGTAGTAATTTGTAGCTTATTTAGTGCTTACAACTAGTTCTGAACAAGTGCTGAGCACGAATAAGCAAATTCAAGTGCTAAAACTAAGAATTTGTATCTGAACTAGACTAGTTACAGGAAAGACACAAGTGCAAATGAGGGCTTTTAAATCAGAAAGTTGTGAGAAATGGAAAAACTGCCCAGATAACCAATAACTACAATTTCTGGGCCAAAAACCACTCCTTATGTGGTAGATAGTTTACCTAGTGCTTACCACTCCCACTGATAAGCTAGCAGGCTTCCCTCCAACATAGAAAG
Source organism: Protopterus annectens (assembly GCF_019279795.1). NCBI lineage: Eukaryota > Metazoa > Chordata > Ceratodontiformes > Protopteridae > Protopterus > Protopterus annectens. Next base: position 519,358,570 of record NC_056748.1, on the reverse strand, counting down.
GCTTGGAGGCCTCCGGAGCTTACAAAGAGTCCTGGATACAGCAAATCTGTATCTGGACTAGACTAGTTACAGAAAAGGGGGGGAACAAGTGGAAATGTAGGTTTTTAAATCAGAAAGTTGAGAGAAATGGAAAAACTGCCGAAACGACCAATAACTAAAATTTCTGGGCCAGAAACCACTCCTTATGTGGTAAATAGGTTACCTAGTGCTTACCACTCCCACTGATAATCTAGCAGGTTTCCCGCCAACACAGAAAGGCTTGGAGGCCTCCGGAACTTACAAACAGTCCTGGATATAGCAAATCTGTACTTGGACCAGACTAGTTACAGGAAAGGCAAGAAACAAGCATCATTTTTTTTGTTTCAGTTAAGCAGAACACAGGAAGATTCTAGCAAAGTTTTTTTTTTTTTGTAAAGGAAAGGGAGCGAGGAGAAGCAGAAGATAATTCAAGGTTTAGGAAACTAAGTGGGTTTGCCTTCTCCAATGTTCTCTCTGTATTAGGTAGAATGAACTAATGCCACTAGACTGGGAGGAGTATCCCAGATCAAATTTAAGTAGGGGCGGGCAGATGCAAAGCCACCAAGTATAACAACAAAACACCAACAAGGAGGAAGGGTGGGGGACAATACTACAGTCGACACTCTTTTAAGCAGTAAACACTACAGAAATGTTTATCACAGCAGAAGAACAGGAGTGAGCCACAAAATTAAAGTTTTTAAACAGATAAAGGGGTAAGGAGACTCTACAGAATGCTTTTAACTACAAACAAATCAGTTATATGATACACTCCTTGGCAGGAAATCAGAGCAAACAATGAGGTGCTTAACAAGTAGAGAAAATTTCCCGTTAATACCTTTCACACAGTGAAACTAGCTAAAAGCTTTACAAACAGTGTGACAGTAAAAACCTTATTTATCAGTCCCTGTAAGGCAGACAATTTTAGTTTAACCATGCAGATCAGTTAATAGCAATAAAAGACAGTACAAAGTATGCAGCAGGCAATAAAAAGTGCTATATATAAATTGCTAGAAGCAATAACTAGTAAAAATAAGCAAAAAAAAAAAGGATACATATTGTTATACATCTCAGATCAGAGTTATAGTCAATGCCCCTCCTCCGCTTAGCTCAGTGTGTATGGATAGAAATCCTCTCAAAGTTAGGGCTTAAATACCAAAAGATACAACCTTAAACAACATTTAAAAAAAAAAAAGCTGAAAGGAACCAATGAGTGCTTACTCCAAGTCCTAGACCATCCAACCTCCACCAGCCAGCAGCCAATCAACACAATCCTGCCACAAAGGTAAAGAAAGGTGTCTTTTAATTCAAGATGGCCGCTTATTACAGAAAGTCTACTGGTTATCAATCACTGCACATTTCTTTAATTCTAGTGTCACTTATTTTTAAATCTTTGCATATGGGGTACTGCCCTCCCCTTCTCCATGATCTATCGACTTCCCTTACTGACAGTGAGTTTCAGTGTTTTTTTTTTTATTTCTCTCTTACTTATGAAAATAACCCTACCTTTCAGTCCCATCTTTTTTCCATCCTACATATGTGTCATAGATTCTTTATATATTTTATAACACCTTTACTGGATTATCACTTGTCACGTAGGAAAATTTACATTTATATAAAAGTAAATAAACTGTATTAACAATTCATTTTTACAAACATTATACTTCACATATATTACTATATATCATATACCCTAAGCAACATTACTTAAATTATTTAATTCTTGCCTTTTTTAAAACAAGAAACATCTTTATTAAACCTTCACTTACAACATAGACAATCATACATTTATGTAAATGAAAACAATTCCCACAGACACAATCCTAGTTGCAAGCATTTTACATCACAAACCATACTGACATATTTACATCCCTTATAATCCACTCAATTATTATCAGTCAAACATTACATAGCTCATTTAAGTTCTGCCTTCTTTAAAACCTCATTTCTCCAATGTATGTAATGTTCCCACAATTTCCATTTTTTTATGTAGTCTGCTCCTACCCTTTTATAAAGATCTCAGTTCAAGTCATTTTATCTCTGTTACTATATCTACTACTTCTAGTATAGGTTTAGATTTTGATATCCATTTTATAGTAATTTTTTTTGGCAGCCACCTTAATTAGACACAACAAGCTCTTACCATGTCTGGGCAATTCCAGTTCTGTATCATAGCTCAGAAAAATCATCTCTCTTGTCACATCAATCTGCCAACCCAGCATCTCCAACAGTGCATCCCACAGGGAATCCTTAAAGTCTGCCAACTCACTACACTCCCAGAAAATATGTTCCCAAGTACCTCTTTCTTCCCTGTCACACCTCAAACATTTACTGTCTACCTGAGAAAAATTCTCTGGAGTCTACTTGGGGTATAAAAATATATATGTAAACATTTCCAAAAAAATCCTAAATCTTCTAGATTTTGTTGCATTTTTAGGAGATATACATATATCCTCCCATTGTTTCTATGTGAATTGCTTATCCAGTCTCTCTTCCCAACCTTCTCTAACCTCCTGATTGATTCTTATAGTTATCTAGCAATATTTTATATGCTTTACTAATTATTCCTTTCTAAATAGCAGTTTCTGTTCTAGATTCAATTAAAAACTTTACCAGTGATGGTCTTTTGCTTAGGACTCCTGTTTCTTTCTCTTTGCCTATACTCTGATATCAATCCTTCATAGGGAAGGCAATCTCTAACCTGCAATCCAAATAAATTCTTAACGTCTTCCAATTCTATCATCTTTCCCTCTTTAGTTATTTGCTCCCAATACCTTACTTCCTATGCCAGTTTTTTTCAGTAAATTCTAACCCCCTCTTGCCTCTTGTCTTATATCTCTAATTTCAGTCATCCCATCAGCAGAATCTCCCTTCTCCATTCCCGTGTTGGCTTAGTTCTTAGGATACTTTCTGCTACTTGATAGTTATAATATTCTGTATGATTATTGTTATCCTCCTTAAAGGTCTGCATCCACAATACTAGTCTCTCCTTGTTTTTGAGCTCCCCCTCCCCCTTCATCCCTTTCCACTTTGAATTATAGTTTTCTGCTTGTGGTATGTATAGGAGCCTTAACTGTGTAGCTCTGAAATACCCCTTCAAATTAGGTTATCCCAATCAAGTCTGTTCTACTGGACGAATCATCTTATCCCACTTGACTCTTGCCGTCTTCCCTTCCCAGATAAAGTCTCTTTATTAATTGCTATCCACAATTTATCCTCTGGTTGATAAAAATATGCCTGACCTGTGCAATAAGACTAATGGGGCTAAAACATTTTAACTGCTTGTATCTTACTATCCATATCCATATAACAAGGATTCCATTTTCTCAGTTTTTAAATTATCTTTTGTTTAATCTTTTTCCACATATCCTTAGCTGCCACACCAGAATCATTTTTAATCCATACCCCTAAATAGTTAATTTTATCATGTCCCCATAAATATGGATATTGCTGAACCAATTCATATGTGGGTACATAAATTATCGCTATTGCCTTTGTTTTAGCTTCATTCATTTTGTATCTTGAAAAGATTTGAAACTGTCTCAAAATGTTCCTCAATACTGGTTTTGTCAGGCATAAAATAATATCATCTACAAATACAGCCAGCATTTCTTGAATACCATAGCAATTATATCCTTGAATTTCTGAGTTATTTATTGTCTTTGCCAATGGTTCTAAATATAATGCAAATAACAATGGGGAAGAGGACACCCCTGCCTGGTTCCTCTGCTCAAGCAGAAATCATTAGAGAGGAACCCACCCACTTTAATTTTCGCCTCTGATCCCTTATATATCCTCTTAATCAACCTTATATTTTTTCAGGAAATGCAAATGTTTCCATTGCCCTGCTCATAAAGTCCCAGCTTACTCTATCAAATGCTTTCTCTGTATCAAGGCCCACCAACAACAATGGTAGTTATATAGTGCCAAACTGAAACTGTGTTTATCTAATTTAAAATACAAAATGCTCTTTACTGCCTCTTTTGATTTCCCTGCCTAATGCTAAGAGCTATACTGTTGTAATTAGATATACATTTTGACTTTTATTAACTGTTTTTGTAACTATATACTCGGCTAATTTATATACACTTTATTTAATCATTTTTTTTTCATTCTCAGTAACTTTACTTTTTGACTACATTCTGCGTTGTAGTTCAGTTGTGTGCAGTTTGTCACTGAAAAGAGTCATGTACTTGTTCATCCAATGTTTAACACACAAAAGAACTATAAAAAAAGAATGAGAATAACATGTTTTAAAAGGAAAATTTCTGACATCTGCTATTGTGATAAATATGTTAGTCAGTCCAATATCTTCTGCTGCTCTCATAAGCAAACTAAGTCATTCTGGCAGATGATACAGAAAGTATTGTTTTATTACCTGGAAATCATCTGAAAATAAAATTCCCCTTAATCTTGCATCCCACAAACTCAAGTATCGGAAGCAAAGAGCTTTGGAAAGTTTCAGAAAATTGAGTGAATTGAAACACGCACACATGTACACGTGCCCACACACACACACACACACACACACACACACACACACACACACACACACACACACACACACACACGCACACACACACACACGTACACACACTTGTACTTCTGTGTGTTTGTTATGTTAAACTGCAGACTATACCATCAATTGTATTTTGTGACATAGGTCTCTGGAGAACGTTTCATATTAGTTTGTGTTGCTCAGAGTTGCTGTTGAAATGGGAGTCAGCATAGCTCTCATCCTCTTATCTCTAGAATCAGAGACAAATCCTGAAATAATCGTGGACATTCATGGACACTTTTTAAAATGTTAGCAGATTTAATTTAAGAAATTGACAGAAAAAGAGAATATAAATTAACATGCATTTTCTGAAGTAAAAAAGTCTATAGCTGTAATTATTGTCAATATTTATTAAATGTAATCCATCATTTTTTTCTCCCAAAATTGCCAGTTTTAGGAGGAATTAGAAGGGACAGAGCAAAATTTCAAGCCAAAATCAGGCATAGTAGAGAAGTGAGGGATGAGACATGGAACTATCCTGATCATAGCTACACATTCTAGTACTCAACCATACGATTTTCCAGGTGACCTTTTGAAATGTTGCGACCCACTTTGGTTAGTCTCATAATGCTGAGACTGAAGAGCTTACAAAACAGACTTATGTATATCAACTCTAAGATGGACATTTCTTGGAATGTTTCCTTCTCTCTGAGGTATGGCAACCTTGGAGCTAAGTTCGGGGGTGTGAGGGGCTTGCCCCACATTGAGGTTAAAGGGAGGTTTGACCACCTGCAAAAACAAAGTTAAAAAGCGAAGAGCAATGTTCAACACTCACTCTTCTCCTGCATTTTCAGCTTCTTTTTCGGCATATCAGCATTCGGCATTAGGAGTGGTGGCCTTTCATTTGGGAGACACGATCTGTAATTGAATTTACTCTTTTTATGATTTAGTACTTACTGTTTTCTTAAAAACCCTGTCCTGACATTGCCATTTGTTAATACTCTCTAAAGTTATTTAATGATTTAATTATATTTATTTATTTATTTATTGACTGATTGTTATTTTTTTACCAGTCAAGTCTAACTGGGCAGAATCACTCTTTTTCAGCAGAGGCCCGGGGAGTAAAGCTCCTTGAAAGCTAAATGAGATTACAGGGAGAGATGAATTAATATTTGCCAAGAAAATCAAGTATTACATAGTTAATACACTTTGCTAAGGGCTATAGTCATTGTAGCAGGTTGGTTATTCACACAGGTTAAAATTCAGATGCAAAAATTACATCATGAATATTAGACAGTCAGATTAAATCAGTTACTGTGTAATAAAGAGCAAATATGTGCGAATAATAGTGTCAGATTGAAATATTAGTTTTTTTATGACAAATACAATGCTGGAAAGGAGAATAATTAAAATATTTTGAATTATCATCACAGTACTTTATGTGCTGGCTCAGAAAAACAATACAGTTGCTAGATGATCATATATATACTAACTAACTACCTTGATTATAGCAAGCTCAGATGCTCATAAGCCAGTACTTATTATACAGCACAAACTTCTTCTTCTTGTAACATTTGTTAACGTCTGGTATGCACTTCACAGATAAAGATTCTAGTTGTCTACTGATGTACTATGTTCTTCATCTGTAAATATGTTGTAAGTAATTACTATGTAAATTGTTAATCACTATGTAATCCAATGTAAATACTGTCTGTTTATTTTAACTGTGGAGCTTTTCTCCCCGGGCCTCCGCTGAAAATGGACCTACGTCCAGTCGGACACTCCCGGTCAACAAATTTAAATAAATATATATATATATATATATATATATATATATATATATATATATATATATATATATACACACATACACACACACACACACACACACACGCACATATATATATATATATATATATATATATATACATGTGTATATGTATGTATATGAACAGCAAAACCATTTTTGACATGGCCACTGTGCCTTTTATGCAGTTACTTTTATTCAGTTTAATGACAGTATTTTCTTGAAGTACGCACAATTCATTTGTCATATACAACTTTATTGACAGATTTAATTTATTCACCACCCTTGCGTCACATCCCTCTATGTTTTTCTTTTAGTTTTACTAACATTGTTATAAAACTGTAATACTTGAGAAGAATAATATTTGTTCATATTCCCTGATCTTACCGGACCATTCTTTTTTACAGAATCTGCGCTGCTTCAGCACAATTGCATTGGGTCTGCACTGATTGTCTGATGTCAGGGATGCTGATACTTTAAGAAGTTTTAATCGGCATCTTTTATTCTTTTATTCTTTTACTCTTTTACTTTTTGTTCATAGGTTCATAGGTAGGTACTAGGCTATCGGTCCTGGGGCCTATACAAGCCCAGCCAAATGGTACCCTGGCTTTTGCCACCCAAGAAAATTATTTTCCTGTGCCACTGTCGAGCAGAGCCACAGAGGTGATCTCCGGGCTGAATTTCCTATTTCCCATCCAATCATCAAGATTTTTCTTGAAGAGTGCTAATGAGGAGCTTTGTTTGATATAGATAGGTAGTTTGATCCAGAGTATGGGAAGTCTCTGGGACAGGAATCTATCCCTCCGGCATGTCCTGTTTATTGTGGTGACAAGGTTTAGGTCCCTAGAGCATGTAGCTCGGAGGGATTGGGATTTCCTTAAGTGGAGCATGTCCAACAGCTCTGGGTCTGACATAGCATTATATGTTAGGCAGAGATCACCTCGGAGTAGGCAATATGCAACGGAGTAAAGCTGGAGTTTTTTGAGATGGTCTGCGTATGGCATCTGTTTGAGGCCAGTAATCCTCTTTGTGAGGTACTTCTGCATATTTCTGTATTTGTTTAGCTTTACTTCTACTATAGACTGCTAATTTGATATGCAATCACACATATTGCAATCTCCATTTCTTATTCATTTACTTTTTCAATAAAAGGGCATGCACCATGTTAATAATAAGGTTCTAATTCATTTTAAGGAGTTCTCCTTTCAGATACATAAATAAAATTAAAAGAGAAGTCACAAAGTAAAGAAAATAATTGTATCCAGATTTGCATATGAGACAATTAAAGGTTTCAGGTGTAATAAATATACATGATGTACCTTTATTTCTGTCTTTAGTGTATATACAATAGAAAAAAAGGCAGTTGTGTTGCAAAGAAGCTAGTAGGACAGGAGTTTGATATGCAGTTCAGAAATTTCTAACTGATTCCCTTGTTAACTGATAAAACTTGTTCTGAAAATATGTCTATTTATTTATATTTATTTATTTTACATTTGTTTACAGGGAGAGTCCGACTGGGCATAAACCCCTTTTTCAGCGGAGGCCTGGGGAGAAAAGCTTCATTGTTAGTAAACTATTTTGTTGGTAGAAAGAAAACTGTATAATACAATAAAAAAAAATAGTAACAGACATTCATAATGGTAAAAAGACGAGAACAGAATAAATCGGTCAAGTGGGAGACCAGACCAATAATCTTGTATAACAATGCTTCTAGAAGACAGTTCTTACAGTAGTACCAGGTAGTGACATTGTATACAACAAGAGTGCAATTACGATTATGATACTTAGTCTTATATACAGGTGGCATAGCAAACTGAAGACTTAAAATCTGGCAGATATTAACATTGAGAAACAAAAAAAAAACAACATAAGGTACACATATGGCTTAAATTCAATGCTTATTACATATACAATTAAAATGTTAAAATCAGCTAGTTCCATGACTCTGACCCCCATCAATACACACATGTACATAATGGGGTAACCTACCGGTGGATGAAAAGTGAACTGTCCAGTTTCAATTGCCCAAGGGTCAACTCGCCAGCACTCGGTCAGCTCACAAGTACTTGGAATTCCTCCACAGGAAATTACTGCCAGCAATTTATGGTAGAAGTGATTTCTTTTAGGGGGGACTTCCTCCCTTTTTTTGAGCTGATGTGACCTCAGAGTTTGTTTCTGTATGTTTGAGGGGTGTGGGAGGCTTACCTCCTACATGGAGGGAGGATGCAAATGTCTTGCAAGTTTTTTTTTTTTTTGGCGAATGCAATTCGGAGATTCCTATCCTCAGTGCATTAGCTTTTGTCCATTCATAGTGGAAGTTCACAAAACGATTTTAAGCAGAAATCAACCTTTCAGTACTTCATATACTGACCATTATACAAATGGTACATACAATAGCAAACAAGCAAATATGCATTGTGCAGTAAAATACTGGTGGAGTGTACATGATGGAAATGTACTTGGGTATGGAGTAATCACATAAAAAAATGACACATGGGGCTGTGTTGGCCTGCAGAATGAGAGTGACGCAATATTGTTTAACATTCAGTCTTACAGCAGGCTTACTATTTTCAAGTTCATTTGGTAACAGTGCCATTTTAATTAGTACAGAGCGATACAGAGAAAGAGAGAGAAAGAAAGAGAGCAGGACTGAAAGAGACAGAAAAGGTCACCTGGCTTTAAGCAGTATATAGGTACCTGCAGATCAAATTCTATATCCATATTTGTAAGTATGAAGACAGTCAGCTTAGATCTGGGAATTATATAAAATTCATGAGTGCAAGCATTCTTCCATAATTTCACAGCCAATTGAATATTTAATTAAAACAAAACCATGGAGTGTATATCCCTGCATCTGACTAAGGGGGCTCCTTTTTGTGATACTACTAGTCCATTCATGCTTAATTGTCTGTGCTTCAGTTTTCTAAACTTCATTTTCCCACACCAAACATAATTCTGGCTTAAAAAAATAATAGAGCTGATGGAATAATAATGACCCACAGCCTGCCTTTTGTCAATCAGGTCAGCACCTTTCACACACAAGGTGATTCAATGACCATGGAAAGAAAAAAAGACGACCTAGCAGCACATGACCTCCATTGCATTCAAAGTTGTGAAGTAAAGGCAATGCAGTAAAATACTATCATTTGGTATTAATTTTGTCTTTATTATTATATTTATTTATTATTTTTAACAAATCAAGTCTCAGACTCAAAAGTATAAACTTTTTCTCTGTAAGATATTTAAATAAAATCCAAAGACAGGCTTGCCCCATTTTGAACACGTCTGAGCAATTCATCGGCTTTTGTAGGAAAACCATACTCGCAAGGAAAGTGAGTGATTTTTTTTAAATGTTATTGTTGTTTCCTGCAGAAATTCAAGAAAGTTATGACATTTTTTATAACATATCAGAATGTTTGAATTTTGTAAGACAAACATCCCCAAATTACAAGTCTGTTACAAGAAAGGATACGCATCAGGGTTGTAAAAATATTGGGAATTATAGTATTCTTAAACAAAAGGCTGTCTCCTTTTATGACAGGTCGGTGCTGTTAAATATAGACTGCTTGATGACATTCTCAGCAGTAATAATATGAAACACGTGTGCTGTTAGGCTTAGGAGATTAGTGATAAATTAATTAACGAGAGATGTGTGAGTGGATACTATAATTATGTTTCCTGCAATATCTAATTGTGCTTAAAACTTGGGCTGTGAATAACACATGCAAATTTAAAAAAATATCATGCAACTAAAGAAGTTTTTTTTTTGTAGGTGAAGAATGCCTTCATTCCTTTTTTCTGCAGTCAGGCATGTTTTACTGTGCTTATAAAGTTAGTCTTCATGCTTTATTTTTATAAAGTAAGAAATGCAATGCAAAACGTATTCTGAGCTGTGACTACTGTGCAACACAGTTATTTAGCTGTGACTACTGTGCAACATAGTTACTTAGCGTTTGGATCCTTAGTTAATCAGTCACAGGTCTCGTTAGTTATCTGAAGTGTAACCACCATGTCTACTAAATTATTCATGTGGAAACATACATAATACTGCACTTTGTTGTAGTAATGTCACTAATTCTGCAGAAAGCAGCAAGACAGAGCACAGTACCCACAGCCATCAGTAAACTCATTTTTAACAAAATTATTTCACACATTATTTGTGCAATAAAAGTTCATATCAAATGACAATCCTGTAGTGAGTTGTTTGTCTGTAATTAATGACTGCTCGGTAGTAGATGACCATTATCCAAAACTCAAGTACCCTCAAACCCCCCCCCACCACCAATTCCTCAAATGTTTTTTTAATGGTCAGGAAATTCTTGACATCTCAGCAATTATTAGTAATACATTTCAATCAATAAAATGTGCAAATTTAGAATTTCATACTTTGAGTGAAATGAGCAGAAGGAGTCATGCCACTGCATTTGTAATGAATGACCAGCAAAAACTGCTATTTTTTTTCTGGCATTCACTTTTGAATGCAGTAGGAATGTGTTTATATATTTGCTTGCCTGCCTGTTAATTTGCTCTGTTACTTATTTGCCTGCCTGTTTGTTGTTGACTGGGTTATCCACTGGGTGGCATCCTATTTCAGTGGTTGCCTGTGGGAGCGACTTCAGTAAGCAGCAGTATTGTTCCAAACTGAAAATGCAGTTTAGATCTGTTTCATTAAGTAATCTTGAAATATCACCATTTGTGGGTACATATGTTTTGCTAATTAGTTTGATCAGATCAGGACTTGTCAATCAGTCTTATTAAAATCACCCACAGTGAAGAATAAGTACTGAATTGAGTGAACACACAAAAAATAAAAAAGGAAAAGAAAAAAACTGTCTGGTAAGGAACCATCTGCTTATTAGCAAGGTGATATCCTGGTAGAGTTAGTACATTTAAAATATTAGAAATAACAGAGTTAGGGCGGCCACGGTGGTGCAGTGGTTAGCATTGTCACCTCACAGCAAGAGGTTCTCCGGTTCGATCCTCGGCTGGGGTGCCTTCTGTGCGGAGTCTGCATGTCCTTCCTGTGGTCCCGTGGGTTTCCTCCAGGTGCTCTGGTTTCCTCCCACATCCCAAAGACATGCTGCAGGTGGATTGGACACTCTAACTTGGCCCTAGGTGTGAGTGCATGTCTGTGTGTGTGTGTGTGTGTGTGTGTGTGTGTGTGTGTGTGTGTGTGTGTGTGTGTGTGTGTGTGTGTCTTCTGTGGAAGGTTGGGCGCTAGGCTGACAACTCGACACTGTAAAACTCCACTGCCAATCATGAGCGGACAGGTGATCTGCAGTGGCGACCCCTAACCGGGAAAAGCTGAACGAAGAAAAAGAAATAACAGAGTTATGGAGGGTGCAGAGGCTTGCTGCTGGTATATATTTTTTGAATTTGCTGTATAAAAAATAATATTTCCATTTTTTTTTAATTATTAGCAGTGTGATTAAAGAGTGTTCATGAAATTACTACGAATCTCAAAATTCACAATGATTATCTGTGACTGCCTGCAGTAGATTCCTATATAATCTTAATGCTTCACATTCTAATTCTGATTTTATTTACACCTTATATCTTTAAGCAGATTATTCCAAGCCCTGGTTAGTAGTAACTGAAAAGCTCTACTCCGAAAATAGGAATAATAATGCGGACCATGGATCCTCATAGGTTCATACAATAAGTCTGTTCCTACGTGAAGGGCAGACCACAATATGAGGTCAGAGCAAAGTCCGGCCTGTTTGATTTGATTTGCCAACTTAAGCCGGCACAAGTTTCCTCAAAGGCACTCACTGATAACCTCCTCCATGGTGACACAGTAACACATTTTGCTGTTATGCATCCATCCTCTCAAGTCTTGCTGAAGGTGTTGCAGAAAGTTTGATATAAAGAATATTACAGATAAGACAGAAGTAACTTGCTTATTTATTACCTTAACTCAACAGTCTTTAGTTATACAATGTTTCAGCCTCCATAATGTACAAAGAACTCTATTGGCTTTTATGACCACTGAATTGATAAATATTAAAGTGTTATCTACATAAACTCCAACATGCTTAACACTTTTGGCACTTTCAAATAAGTCTGAATGGTTAGTCAAGATATTTAAGGGAAATCTGATAACAGTTCATTTGCTGATACATAGGCCATGATTCACACCAGGCATGATCCATGCAACTATGCAGCCAGAGAAGAATGCCTCCTCCAAAGACCTGTCACTAGTAGTGTACCTCAGGGTTCGGTCCACGGGTCACTCCTCTTTGGGATTTGCCACTTAGAGATCAAAGCTGATGTTAAGGAATTGTTGCTGAACAAGTTTGCAGATGACTGCAAACTGAGTGCAATCATAAACTCTGCAGAAGACACCAATGTTCTTCAGGAAGGCCTTTCCCAGCAAATAGTTGGTGTCAAAACTATAGCTTATAACTAAATGCTAAAAAATGTACAATAGTTTCCTTTAGCAAGCATGATTTCCACTGCAACTGTCATATCAACAACACACTCCTGAAAATGGGAACTCATGTAGACTATGAACTGTCCTTTGATCACCATGTATTCATTAGTATAAGAAACTCCTTTTACATTCCACAGCTTATTAGTAAGTGTATGGCATCCAAAGGTGATCATTCCACTGTATTCTGCACTTATATGGCCAATCATTGAATACAATGGCCCTTCAGTAATTACTGATCCTAACACCTGACACAGCACTAAAGACCTCAATGCTTTCTCACCATGAAAATAAAAGGCCTAAATCACAAAAGCTACACTGACCAACTCAAATTCTTGTCCCTCTTCCCAGTACCATACAGACTACTGAGGGAAGACCTCCGCCTGGCTTACAGAGCCTCTACCAACCCCATGTTGACAGGCCTACTGCACATTTGCAAGTCTAATAATGGCAGAAACTCCCGCTCAAGAGATTTTAATCACTTCTGTAACTTAAATAGCACATGCTGGAGGAACAGAAATGTTTCACAGAGAATATCACTTCTATGGAATCTTCCTCCTGTCCACAAAAACAAAGTATGTCTTTTACCCATACTAAAACATAATCTTGATGAATGGATGGGAAACTATAAGTTCACACAAGTTTAACACCTTTATGGCGTAAAATATAAATGTCTGCTTGCCTGTTGTTATTTTTACTTAAAATACAAAGGGCTCTGGGTTAATCATACTTATATGCAACAACTAATAAACCTCTTGGAAATGCATGGCAAGATTTCGGAACAGCCTCATGGCTGATGGGCCTATTCAAGTACCTATAAAATAATATAATTATAATAATATAATAATATAATATTATAATAATAATTATATTATAATAATATAATATATAATAGCAACTTATAAAATGATTAGCAACTACAGAGGATTATAGCAAAAGATAACTGTTAACACGAATGATTAGGATGACAAAAGAGGAAATTCTCATACAGCAAGGAAACCATAGTGTGGTTTCTGCTAGTTGTTTTGGAATTATTGCCAAAATGGAGGAAGAGGAGAGCGATGGTTCTGATTGGCTTTCGGCACTTAGGTTAAAAGTGTGACTCCTAGTTTGCTGACAAAAGATGGAGTATGACTATTTTGTGCTGAACCAGCTGCTGGTAGTGTCAGTGTGATCTATCTAGATTGAAATGAAAAAAAAAAGAAATCTCATAGTGAGCATTTCTGTAAAGGGGGTTTTTGCCTTGATATGTGTATTTTGTGGGGCAGTGTTTTAAATTTGTGGATATCATTGAATTCATTTAGGGGTTGAAAATATTTGGATATGACTTTTGAGAATCACAAACTAGCTTGTAAATAAGTTGAATTGTTTAATTTCAGTTAAGGACGTATCATCTTGGAAAAAATATCCTATCTCTGAAATGACTCTGCTGACCTACAAAGATTCATAGTAATGAAATTACAAATAATGGAATGCAAGAATTTTGGATAGACAATTGCAGGACTGTAATTCTTAACATGACATTCAATAAGTAATACAGTCTGAAATGCAAAACCGAAGGCATATGGGATGAAACTGAGTAGAGATAAGACAGATGTCATGGCAGTAAAGGAATATATAAGAAGAAATAACAAAAGGCAGAACAACAAAAATTAAAAACTTCAAACTGCAAAAATACTTTGCCAAAGCAAAACCCTGGACACAATGAATATTGTTAGCGCTTTTATTCTTTAATGTCAGTGCAAGAACTTCTTCAGACAATATTCTTAAGACTTGACTGCACTGTTTAAAACTCATACCAAATAAATCGCATGTCAATAAATGACCAATGACAAACCTAAGAGGCATCGTTACCAGATTAGTATAAATAAAAAACATTTAATAAAATCATTTAATATGAATAGTCAAATCCATATACCTTCATATAAAACTTAAAGTACCCTAAATGTATTCAAAGCTTTCTTGCCTGTAAGAAACATTTAATAATAATTCTCATTTAATCCTGGAACGTGGTCTGCTCTTCGCTTGATTTGCCATCTTGACTCACAGCACTCCAAAAGTGTTTTAAAGTCACCACTAAAACTTTCATCTTTAACACAGTCAATGAGAGAAAAAGAACATTTCTTAAAATGTTCACATATGGTGGCATGCTTACCCAAAGTGTTATTCTCCTCTTTCTTTTTAATGGCTAACAAGTGCTCATACATTCTCTTGCTGAGGTACCTAAAAGTCTTCTCAGTGTAGAAGGAGCTGCATGAATTACAGCGTGCAACATAAAGAAAATTATTAGATGTACAATCAAATCTTTCCTTAGCAAAAAAATCAAAATTGCAATGTGTAAAGTGCACCAATGAGTTATTCAATGAGATTTCAAATTTGCCTCCCTGTATGTTGTTTCATTTTATGTATATATATATATATATATATATATATATATATATATATATATATATTTATATATATATATATATATATATATATATATATATATATATATATATATATGGGTACTTTCATATGGCCCAGACCATATGCTCCAACTTTTAAATGTTTGAACGGTCTGAATGGGGATTTCCATAGAGAGCAGAACAGGAAGATTTCCCTTTACTGCAATGTAGTGCGGTCTCTGAGTTGGTATATTTAAATAGCAGGGGGTGTGGGGGTGGCACTGTTTTTTTTTTTTTTTTTTCCAACATTCAAATGTTCAATCATATGGTCTTGGCCATATGAAAGTCAAACATCTGGATGTTCGATTATGTGAAGTAGATATATATATATATATATATATATATATATATATATATATATATACACACACACACATACACACACACACACACACACACACACACACACACACACACACACACACACACACACACACACACACACACACACATGCACACACATATATATCATAAAAAAGAGGAGTCACTGTAGTGACTAGTCTGCAGATGTCATATGTATAGCATATATATATATATATATATATATATATATATATATATATATATATATATATATATATATATATGCATTTTGTTGGACTGTGACTATATATTTAAGACTCACTTTTAATCCATAACCACAATATTTCTTGATCAGTATGGATAAAGGTTGAATATTTTTACTCTCCAGACAAGGCTAAGGGCTAATAGCTTTAAAGAGGTTTATTCAAACTTACTGATCATATGTTATTACTGTGGACTTCTCTGTACTATTCAAAAGTGTGCATTTTAAAACAGCTCTGATTTTATGAAGTGAAGTGGGCTCATTATTGATGATTTTCATAATACAGAGTCTGAAATAAACACTACTAAAATGTCAAACTTGCAACTCATTGCTAACACAGTGAGTTGTATCTCATAATATCTTAACAGGAGCATAAAGTACATTTTTCTGTGTGGGTGGGGTTTGTATCTCATTCACAAAAAAATGTAATAGTTTCAAGACCCTCTACACCATGAAACTGGCCTTCCCTCTTTGCTATATTGAATTCTTGTTTTTCCTCAGTGTCACAAAACTTATAAGGTTAATCATAACTCATTCATATCCCAAACAGACTCAACAAATCAAACACGAAAAAAAATCAAAACTAGACTAGCTTCTAGTAACCAAACCTGATAACATTTCATATTCAGACACATTACCAGATGCATTTAGTGATAATCTACCAAATTTTGCCCTTAGACACACAATTCCTCCACCCAAGAAATACCATTTTAAAAAAGAAAGAAATCCAACAAACCTTAATAAATAAACTTTCTTAATCATTCTTACTTCTATAAACTGGAATGATTTCAAAACCATTCCACTAAATAATGCAGCCCACCTATTTAATATTACATTCCTCAATGTACTAAACAAACTGAGACCCATGTGCAGAATGAAAGTCAAACAAAATTCTGCTCCATGATTATCTGCAACAACCCAAAAAAATTAACATAGGATAGGGATAAAGCATGGAAAACATGTCAGACTTGTCTGGTATGCTAATGATGCAACCTCCATCTGTTCTGCACAAAATTCGATTCTTCACCAATAGCTCACACAAGATTCATTCTCCTCCATAAAAACTGTCTAATAAAATCAGACCTAATACTAAACATTAAAAAAAAGACAAAATGTCTCTTTTCACTCCTAAGTCTTATATCAAATGCAAAACTAACTTCAGTAACTATCACCTCTGCCAGTAATGCAAATTTTGAAGTGATCTCAAGTACTAAATTATAATGGGATATAGTAGGGAACAACATGACATTCAACATCCACATGCAACAAGCAATCAAAATAACAGATCTGAAGTTACGGCTGCTATATAGAGCCAAATAATATTTGAGTGAAAGCAACTGGGTAATGTTAGCATCTACCTACCTGCTGCCTACACTACTCTATGCCTCACCTATTTTCATCAACAGTCAGTCCACCCTGACAACTAAACTGAACAGTGCTATAATAAAATAGTCAGATTTGCTTCCAACACGCCATAGTTCACACATCACTGTACTGCTCACAGGAACCTGACTTGGCTGGAGTTACCTCACCTCCTCACCTACTCTCAACTTCAATTTGCACACAGAATAGTCTTTTACATGCCATAAATGCCCTACCATAAGCAGTATAATGCAACTCCCCTCCACCAACAGACCCCCCCCCCACGATAAACATTTCCTCTTGGTTCACAAAGCTCACAACACAGAGAACATGCTGTTTATTCCTATTGTATCTCAAAATTCTGAACTCAGTTCCCCCTAATCAAACTCCTCAACAACACACATACCTGCAAAGATAAATTAAAACTGTTCTTGTTTGACTTCTAGCTGTGCCCCTGCTATTTCTTGGGCTAAATTATTCCTAAACTACATCCCATATGCATACATATATGTCAGGGACTTTATCTTCTCTCTTATTTTCTGTATTTTACTTTTCTTATGACAAAATGCATATAATTATATCTCACCTGATGGACTGCTGCTTAACTGCACACAGAGTTGATTATGTTGCTGCAAAATATGCCTGTTTCATAATTATCTGATTTATTCTTCCTCACTTTGTATGTAACATGGCTACATGTTACATGAGCATTCCGAATGTTCTATAAATACTAGCGTAAATAGTTCTCATGGAGCTTGGTATGTAATGTTGCTGCATGTTACCTGAGCATTCTGTATGTTGTATAAGTACTACTGTAAATAGTTCACATTGAGTTTTATATGTAACGTGGCTACATGCTATGTGTGCATTCTGAATGTTCTATAAATACTACTGTAAATAGTTCTCATGGAGCTTGGTATGTAATGTTGCTGCATGTTACCTGAGCATTCTGTATGTTGTATAAGTACTACTGTAAATAGTTCACATTGAGTTTTATATGTAACGTGGCTACATGTTACATGAGCATTCTGAATGTTCTATAAATACTAGTGTAAATAGTTCTCATGGAGCTTTGTATGTAATGTTGCTGCATGTTACCTGAGCATTCTGTATGTTGTATAAGTACTACTGTAAATAGTTCTCATGGAGCTTGGTATGTAATGCTGCTGCATGTTACCTGAGCATTCTGTATGTTGTATAAGTACTACTGTAAATAGTTCTCATGGAGCTTGGTATGTAATGCTGCTGCATGTTACCTGAGTATTCTGTATGTTGTATAAGTACTACTGTAAATAGTTCACATTGAGTTTTATATGTAACGTGGCTACATGCTATGTGTGCATTCTGAATGTTCTATAAATACTACTGTAAATAGTTCTCATGGAGCTTGGTATGTAATGTTGCTGCATGTTACCTGAGCATTCTGTATGTTGTGTAAGTACTACTGTAAATAGTTCACATTGAGTTTTATATGTAACGTGGCTACATGCTATGTGTGCATTCTGAATGTTCTATAAATACTAGCGTAAATAGTTCTCATGGAGCTTGATATGTAATGTTGCTGCATGTTACCTGAGTATTCTGTATGTTGTATAAGTACTACTGTAAATAGTTCACATTGAGTTTTATATGTAACGTGGCTAAATGCTATGTGTGCATTCTGAATGTTCTATAAATACTACTGTAAATAGTTCTCATGGAGCTTTGTATGTAATGTTGCTGCATGTTCCCTGAGTATTCTGTATGTTGTATAAGTACTACTGTAAATAGTTCACATTGAGTTTTATATGTAACGTGGCTACATGCTATGTGTGCATTCTGAATGTTCTATAAATACTACTGTAAATAGTTCTCATGGAGCTTTGTATGTAATGTTGCTGCATGTTACCTGAGTATTCTGTATGTTGTATAAGTACTACTCTAAATAGTTGTCTTGGAGCTTTTCTCCCTGTTCCTCTGCTGAAAAGGCCCTTGTTTGCCCAATCAGACTCTCCCAGTAAAAAAAATAGAAAGAATAAATAAATAATATATATATATATATATATATATATATATATATATATATATATATATATAAGGAGCATGCGAGCAGGCAGCAAAAAATACTTAAATTAACCCTCCAGGAAATACTCAGGAGCAAAAAAAGGGGATGCAGGATTGCGTGCAAACCAGCCTGGAATGGAATGGCTCATTATCTAGATTTACAAGCGCCCCGTGTAATATTGTCAAAAGAACATAGACATGTGACAATGAAACGAGTAGTGCGCAAACTTCTCACTAGCAATATGTTGAATGTATCATTGCATTGGCACAATAACCTTGTATTGTAAAACTGTTTATTTACTTATTTTATTGGTGAAATTCTCAAGTGCTGGTTATTATGGTTGTTGGTACTACTGTCTGATGCATTTTGACCAATGAGGTTATAGGATCTCCAAGTGCTATTATGTAACCACTTGCATTATTACATTTGGCGTAAAATAGTTAGCATGAGAAATGAAAGGTGAGGGACGAGTACATGTAGGCTACAACAAACAAAATATTCATCCATTACTGAGCAGGAGGTTCTTATAAACATTGCTTTCTACATGCTGCTGAGGAGCATTTCTAGATAAATGGGAAATAACAATTATGGAATAAAGAATTCCATGTAAACTCATAGAACTAAGCCAGAGAATTTGTGCCTAGATGGCTCATATTTTTAGGTGAGAGAACTCGACAGACTCAAGCAGTTTTCAACTTGCATAAAAAATATTTTTTATCTTGACAATTAAGACCTGGAAGTAATCTAATCAGTTGTAGGGATGCTGGATATATCTGGTAACATCAGTCCATTCCTTGTCCTAGATAAATACATCAGTTTAGACATATGTAAAGCCTTGATTTGTGGCATACAGAGATGGAATGCTAGCTGAGGTCTGGATTGGCCCAAACATCTGAGGGGTTTAACCTTCAGTTTTGGCATTAGACAGGCTGGTAAAGGGACATGAGAGTGCAGAAGGTAATAGCTGGCCACTCACCTCAGTACTTAAGGCGGAGGAGGACTGCTATCTCTGCTTGCACTAGTACAGAAGTGCACCACAGACCAGAGACAGCACATATGGTGGTACGCATGACACATGCAGTTGGTGCAGACATACTAGGGTAATGCAGAGGATGTAGCCAGAGTGCAGCTGTTTGAACTATGCATAAAACAGCAAACACTATTGCAGATGTCAGCACTATTTCCTTGTCCAGGCTCTCATTTACAGGGGGAAGAAGGGGCTGTAGGACTCTTCACCCTGGGGGGGGGAGTAATTAACAGATCAAGAGTGAGTGTTGGAGAAGCTGGTGATCAAATGAGGGATAGAAGAAAAATGATTTCACATATTAATTTGTGTACATAGTACTAACCCATGAAAATACTGGCATATCTATAATTACTAAAACATGGGTTCAGAACAATGAAAGCACCACACAGTTCAGGGTTTTACTAACTAACAATCCTTCAAACTCAATACCAAAATGGACTTTGTAGCTGGTGGGGGTGTATCTTATGTTCCTAAGACACCATTTCACCTCCTTCTTACAAAATACAAAACCCACTGCTACCCAGTAAGCCAGTACTGCAACCCACTGTGTGAAAAATAAACCCATTTGGTGGAACTCCACTATATCAAATTATACAATAAGACAAAGAAGCTTCTAGCCTATGAAAGCAAATGTAACACCTCATCAGCCATAAGAGAACTCAAAATAATCAACAAAGAACTTAAAATCAAACCCTCCAAAAGTAAGTATGATTTTCAAATTGCCACCCAGGCTGATAGCCATAAAACCTTTATCATCTGCATTAGAAACCTAAGAAATAATAACCAGGAATCTCTAAGTTAATACAACATAACATCACATACTCAACCCCTGAGGACATTGCTAACATATTAGCAGACAAATTCAGCTGAATTTTTATCCGTCCTCCATATTTCCCTGCAACATGCTGTAGAATTTTGTTTTGATCTTGACATGAAAGTAAAATGAGAAAATTCATATCTGTATATCACAATCATGTTCTTATGAGGAATTTAACTTTGCACTCAAATATAAAAAAAAAATCTCTGAAGTCTATCTGAAAAACAAAATCTTTTTTTTTTGTCATATCTCTGGGTTTCAGATTTGATGCTGGAAAAGGTCAAGTTTACTCACTGTAATCATCTGCTGTGTTAGACTATAATTATCAGAGCACTAAGTCGCACTCCTGTGGCTACAGCGGAGAGCTGTCAGGAAGTCAGTTCTAATGCCAAATGATTCCTATCTGCTCCTCGTCTGTATTCTGGTCATGCTCCACTTAGCACTTCTGAACTGTGCATTAATCCTATTACAACTGGTGTGCAGATAACGCCAGGGACCACAGATCATATTCCCTCAGATATATTATCTGAACAGCACAGTCAATTCGAATCAGGTAAATACTAAGAAGTTTCTGGGTAGGCCACTAGGTGTGGAGCAGACTTGCATCAGGGGAATGTGAGTAAATATAATACTCTTCTAATAATGGAGTTGAATGAATATTTCTCTTTCCTTGCAAAAACTGATTCTCATATTGAAATGTGATATCTTCTTAGTAGCTAGTTTTCAGAAGTAAGAGGACTTAGACAATTAGATGACCTGCATGACGTTCTAATGAGTATTGCATTTAGTATGTTAAACCATGTTCTCTTTTTGATGCTCTGTAATTCACTTTGCTTGCACTGCATTGCATTTTGTAATGCCCCTGACAGTTCATTATGTAATACATAATTATGTACTCCACACTTCATTATGCGCAGAGAATTATGCCAAGTACTGTGATACTCAGTTCTGTTTTCCATTATGTGTACTATCACCAAATCAGTGGAACAAATGCAATGTAAAACATCTCAAAGCAAAGTATGCATATTTTTTTTCTGAGACACTGATTTTCTACAAAGTGACAAACGCTAGCTGAGTAGAAAACTGGAGAGCTAGACTTTATCCAAAGGATTGCAAATTATTTCTAGAACACTTAAGATCTAACCAGACTAATTAGAAATGAGTATCTTATTTATTTATTTATTTATTGACATTTGATTACTGGGAAAGTCCAACTTTGTACCACCCCATTTTCAGTATAGGCCTGGGGAGAAAACCCCCAAAGTATTATAAAACATTTTAAGAACAATAATTTCATAATTTTTAAAAATAATACAAAAAAACTGCTGTTTAAATAATTATAAAAAAATTTGACATAATATGAAAACATCATTTAAGAATAGATACAAGTTATATGACAGTGATTTGATATTTGGAGAAATGTTAGCAAGTATATAGAGAAATTAAAAGTAAGCTAGTGTAATTCAAACAAGAACTGTAATATGAAGTGAGGAAAAGCAGGCTTATGGTATACTTAGAGAGAAATCCAGGGAAGAGAAATTGATAGATGTAAGGAAGTAAGTGACAAAGGGAGAGTAAGGAGATGTAAGGTATGAGCAGGTAGTTGCCCACATTAAGGAATACAGTTTATCCTGGTGTTGAGTACAAACAGTCAGCTTTTGGCTAGGAAGTCTCTCAGAATGTTTTTTTTAGGATGGGAGGGAAGGCGTTGACCTGATGCAAGGAGATAAGGAGTCCCAGGCCTTACCAACATGGTACAAGTATGGACAATGCACAGCAGATCTGATAGGTTTGTTGACAGACAGGAGTTTTTGGTCATTGGATCATAATGACTGACTGGGAACATAGGTTCATAGGTTCATAGGTAGGTACTAGGCTATCGGCTCTGGGGCCGATACAAGCCCAGCCAAAAAATGTACCCTGGCTTTCGCCACCCAATAAAATTATTTTCCTGTGCCCCTGTCGAGCAGAGCCACAGAAGTGATCCCTGGGGTGAATTTCCCATTTCCCATCCAATCATCAAGATTTTTCTTGAAGAGTGCTAATGAGGAGCTCTGTTTGACATAGATAGGTAGTCTGTTCCAGAGTATGGGAAGTCTCTGGGACAGGAATCTATCCCTCCAGCATGTTCTGTTTATTGTGGTGACAAGGTTTAGGTCCCTAGAGCATGGAGCTCGGAGGGATTGGGATTTCTTTAAGTGGAGCATGTCCAACAGCTCTGGGTTTGACATAGCTTTGTATGTTAGGCAGAGATCACCCCTGAGTAGGCGATATGTGATGGAGTAAAGCTGTAGTTTTTTTGAGATGGTCTGCGTAGGGCATCTGTTTGAGGCCAGTAATCCTCTTTGTGAGGTATTTCTGTGGTCTTTCCAGTTGTTGTAGATTTTTTGTGAGGTACATACCAAAAGGGGCATTGTACTCTATAATGGGTCTAATGAGTGACAAGTAGAGGGGAACAAAGAGCTCTTTTTTTCTGGATGAGAATCCTTTTGTGATTAGATGAGCCATGTAGAAGGATTTCCTGACCACCGTGGCAATGTGATTATCAAAGGAGAGACTACTGTCCACCTGTGTCCCAAGGTCTCTTATCACATTTTCAGCATTAAGTAGACTACCAGCTATGTGGTAGTTCATGGGTACAGAGTTTTTACCAAAGGGGATGACAATACACTTTTTGGCATTGAGCTTCAGGCCATGGCTTTGACACCAGGTATCTGTCTCAGTGAGGCCCTTTTGTAGTTTGTCCACATTGTTAGTAGTTTCGATTATGGCTCCTAGTTTGCAGTCATCTGCAAACTTTGTTAGCCAAAGACCTTCTGTGTTAGCCTGCACTTCAGAGAAGTAGATACCAAACAGAAGAGGACCCAGGACTGAACCCTGTGGTACTCCACTTGTCACTGGTCTGAAGTTGGATTTGGAATCCGTTACTTTCACAGTGTGGGTTCTGTCCATGAGCCAGTTGGCAACCCATCTTGTGACATAAGGATTTATACCTAGTTTAGTGAGCTTATCTATAATTCCAGAGTGGGAGATGGTGTCAAAAGCCTTGGCGAGATCTAGATAAGCTGTGTGAACCATTTTACCCTCATCTATGGCTTTGATGACTGCTTCAAAGAAGTCAATCAGGTTTAGGAGACATGATCTGCCTTTTACAAATCCAAACTGGGTAGGGTCCAGAGTCTGGAGATTACCAATGTCTTTGTTTATGAGTTCCATGATGACACGTTCCATGGCCTTGCAGACCAGGCTCGTCAGACTAATGGGGCGGTAGTTCCCGGGGTCCATTGTGGCTCCCCCTTTGTGGAGTGGGATAACCATTGCGGTGCGCCATTCAGTGGGTACAAAGCCTGAGGTAAGGCTATGATTGAACATGGTACTTAGGTAGGGTGCCACTTCATTCTGTAGTTCATGTAGAACACAGCCTGGGATATTGTCAGGTCCCATGGATGCTGTGTTCTTGGCTTTGGAGAGTGTGTTTTTTACCTGTGCAGCCATGATTATAGGAACTTTGCATTCTTCTGGTATAGAGATGGGCCCTGTAGGGGGTGAGAGGGGGGTAAAGTTAGCACTGAACCTATGAGAGGGGGGTAAAGTTAGCACTGAACCTATCTGCTAGGATGTTGGCAATATCAGTTGGTTCTGTATATTTAATGGCATTGTGCTGTGACGCAGAGCAGATCTGAGTGTTCCCATTGAGATTCTTGACATAGCTATAGAATGCTTTGTGGTTGTCTTTAGAGTCAGTGACAATTTTGATTTTGTAACTAGCTTTGGAGGATTTTATGAGGGATCTAAGCTTCTTACTGAGGTTGAAAAGGGAGTTCCTCCATTCATGGGATTTTACTCTTTTTTGCAACAGTTTCTTTCTTCTGTTTTAGAGTTTGTTTATGACAGAGGACCACCAGATTGGCTTCCTTTTTTGGAAGATAACATCTTGGTTCTATTAGGGATAGCATGATCCATGCACTCGTGTAAGTGCTTATAATGTGCATTTGTGTAGGATTTAGCAGTCTTACCTCTATTGTCCGTCTGCAAGGGTGTCATGAAGTTTGCCACTTCTGTCTTAAGAAGTGTGAAGTTGGCTTTGGAGAAGTTTTTTACAATGGTTTCCCTAATTGGGGGTGGGGGTGGGATGTGGATGTCTAGGCTGATTAGCTTGTGGTCAGATCTGACCAACGAGGAATTGACCTCTGGTGTGGAACACTGGTTTCCTATGTTGGTAATGACCAGGTATAGGATATTGCTGACCCTGGTGAGGATGTGAATAAGTTGATCCAAGGTGTTGGAATTTATGAATTCTAGAAAACGTTGGGCAAAAGAGTTGGTACATGAGTAGTTTTCCCAGTTAATGGTGGGGTAGTTGGAATCGCCCATTATTAGGGTGTTGGGTTGTACCATAATACTTTCCAGAGTATCAAGAAATGAGGAGTGGGAATCCTGGGGCAGGGTGGGGGGTCTGTAGCAAGCTACAATTTGGATTGCGGTCTTGCCCAGAGTTAGTTGCACTTCGATAATCTCGGATGCATTATGCTGTGCAACTAGCATGGAGGTGTGGATATCCTTAATGAATATGGACACGCCTCTGCCTTTAGTGATTCGTTCTGGGTTAGGTGGCCAAAAGGTGTGGCATGAATTGTTGTATAGAATGCTATTTGATGCTGGACCAGCTGATAGATGCTGGATAATTTTATAGCTGGTAAGAAGCTGTGTATATGTTAGTTGATGGGGAAGTTCTAACTACTTTAGGTGTTTTAGTTACAGGTGGTAAGAAGCTGTGTATATGTTAGTTGATGGGGTAGTTCTAACTACTTTAGGTGTTTTAGTTACAGGTGGTAAGAAGCTGTGTATATGTTAGTTGATGGGGTAGTTCTAGCTACTTTAGGTGTTTTAATTACAGGTGGTAGGAAGCTGTGTATATGTAAGTTGATGGGGAAGTTCTAACTACTTTAGGTGTTTTAGTTACAGGTGGTAAGAAGCTGTGTATATGTTAGTTGATGGGGTAGTTCTAGCTACTTTAGGTGTTTTAGTTACAGGTGGTAAGAAGCTGTGTATATGTTAGTTGATGGGGTAGTTCTAGCTACTTTAGGTGTTTTAGTTACAGGTGGTAGGAAGCTGTGTATATGTAAGTTGATGGGGAAGTTCTAACTACTTTAGGTGTTTTAGTTACAGGTGGTAAGAAGGTGTGTATATGTTAGTTGATGGGGTAGGTCTAACTACTTTATGTGTTTTAGTTATAGGTGGTAAGAAGCTGTGTATATATTAGTTGATGGGGTAGTTCTATCTACTTTAGGCTTTTTAGTTACAGGTGGTAAAAAGCTGTGTATATATTAGTTGATGGGGTAGTTCTAACTACTTTAGGTATTTGAGTTACAGGTGGTAAGAAGCTGTGTATATGTTAGTTGATGGGGCAGTTCTAACTACTTTAGGCTTTTTAGTTATAGGTGGTAAAAAGCTGTGTATATGTTAGTTGATGGGGTAGTTCTAACTAATTTAGGTGTTTTAGTAACATGTGGTAAAAAGTTGTGTATATGTTAGTTGATGGGGTAGTTCTAACTACTTTAGGTGTTTTAGTTATAGTTGGTAAGAAGCTGTGTATATGTTAGTTGATGGGGTAGTTCTAACTACTTTAGGTGTTTTAGTTATAGGTGGTAAGAAGCTGTGTATATGTTAGTTGATGGGGTAGTTCTAACTACTTTAGGTGTTTTAGTTACAGGTGGTAAGAAGCTGTGTATATGTTAGTTGATGGGGTAGTTCTAACTACTTTAGGTGTTTTAGTAACATGTGGTAAAAAGTTGTGTATATGTTAGTTGATGGGGTAGTTCTAACTACTTTAGGTGTTTTAGTTATAGGTGGTAAGAAGCTGTGTATATGTTAGTTGATGGGGTAGTTCTAACTACTTTAGGTGTTTTAGTTACAGGTGGTAAGAAGCTGTGTATATGTTAGTTGATGGGGTAGTTCTAACTACTTTAGGTGTTTTAGTTACAGGTGGTAAGAAGCTGTGTATATGTCAGTTGATGGGGTAGTTCTAACTACTTTAGGTGTTTTAGTTACAGGTGGTAGGAAGCTGTGTATATGTTAGTTGATGTGGTAGTTCTAACTACATTAGGTGTTTTAGTTACAGGTGGTACGAAGCTGTGTATATGTTAGTTGGTGGGGTAGTTCTAACTACTTTAGGCTTTTTAGTTACAGGTGGTAAGAAGCTGGTATATGTTGTTGATGGGGTAGTTCTAACTACTTTAGGTGTTTTAGTTACAGGTGGTAAGAAGCTGGGTATATGTTGTTGATGGGGTAGTTCTAACTACTTTAGGTGTTTTAGTTACAGGTGGTAGGAAGCTGTGTATATGTTAGTTGA
>NC_056748.1:519314247-519330706 GCF_019279795.1 Protopterus annectens | reverse complement strand
TTATAGATATGTAGTTCAGGTAATCTGTTTTATGCACCTTACTAAGGTTATAGATATGTAGTTCAGGTAATCTGTTTTATGCACCTTACTAAGGTTATAGATATGTAGTTCAGGTAATCTGTTTTATGCACCTTACTAAGGTTATAGATATGTAGTTCAGGTAATCTGTTTTATGCACCTTACTAAGGTTATAGATATGTAGTTCAGGTAATCTGTTTTATGCACCTTACTAAGGTTATAGATATGTAGTTCAGGTAATCTGTTTTATGCACCTTACTAAGGTTATAGATATGTAGTTCAGGTAATCTGTTTTATGCACCTTACTAAGGTTATAGATATGTAGTTCAGGTAATCTGTTTTATGCACCTTACTAAGGTTATAGATATGTAGTTCAGGTAATCTGTTTTATGCACCTTACTAAGGTTATAGATATGTAGTTCAGGTAATCTGTTTTATGCACCTTACTAAGGTTATAGATATGTAGTTCAGGTAATCTGTTTTATGCACCTTACTAAGGTTATAGATATGTAGTTCAGGTAATCTGTTTTATGCACCTTACTAAGGTTATAGATATGTAGTTCAGGTAATCTGTTTTATGCACCTTACTAAGGTTATAGATATGTAGTTCAGGTAATCTGTTTTATGCACCTTACTAAGGTTATAGATATGTAGTTCAGGTAATCTGTTTTATGCACCTTACTAAGGTTATAGATATGTAGTTCAGGTAATCTGTTTTATGCACCTTACTAAGGTTATAGATATGTAGTTCAGGTAATCTGTTTTATGCACCTTACTAAGGTTATAGATATGTAGTTCAGGTAATCTGTTTTATGCACCTTACTAAGGTTATAGATATGTAGTTCAGGTAATCTGTTTTATGCACCTTACTAAGGTTATAGATATGTAGTTCAGGTAATCTGTTTTATGCACCTTACTAAGGTTATAGATATGTAGTTCAGGTAATCTGTTTTATGCACCTTACTAAGGTTATAGATATGTAGTTCAGGTAATCTGTTTTATGCACCTTACTAAGGTTATAGATATGTAGTTCAGGTAATCTGTTTTATGCACCTTACTAAGGTTATAGATATGTAGTTCAGGTAATCTGTTTTATGCACCTTACTAAGGTTATAGATATGTAGTTCAGGTAATCTGTTTTATGCACCTTACTAAGGTTATAGATATGTAGTTCAGGTAATCTGTTTTATGCACCTTACTAAGGTTATAGATATGTAGTTCAGGTAATCTGTTTTATGCACCTTACTAAGGTTATAGATATGTAGTTCAGGTAATCTGTTTTATGCACCTTACTAAGGTTATAGATATGTAGTTCAGGTAATCTGTTTTATGCACCTTACTAAGGTTATAGATATGTAGTTCAGGTAATCTGTTTTATGCACCTTACTAAGGTTATAGATATGTAGTTCAGGTAATCTGTTTTATGCACCTTACTAAGGTTATAGATATGTAGTTCAGGTAATCTGTTTTATGCACCTTACTAAGGTTATAGATATGTAGTTCAGGTAATCTGTTTTATGCACCTTACTAAGGTTATAGATATGTAGTTCAGGTAATCTGTTTTATGCACCTTACTAAGGTTATAGATATGTAGTTCAGGTAATCTGTTTTATGCACCTTACTAAGGTTATAGATATGTAGTTCAGGTAATCTGTTTTATGCACCTTACTAAGGTTATAGATATGTAGTTCAGGTAATCTGTTTTATGCACCTTACTAAGGTTATAGATATGTAGTTCAGGTAATCTGTTTTATGCACCTTACTAAGGTTATAGATATGTAGTTCAGGTAATCTGTTTTATGCACCTTACTAAGGTTATAGATATGTAGTTCAGGTAATCTGTTTTATGCACCTTACTAAGGTTATAGATATGTAGTTCAGGTAATCTGTTTTATGCACCTTACTAAGGTTATAGATATGTAGTTCAGGTAATCTGTTTTATGCACCTTACTAAGGTTATAGATATGTAGTTCAGGTAATCTGTTTTATGCACCTTACTAAGGTTATAGATATGTAGTTCAGGTAATCTGTTTTATGCACCTTACTAAGGTTATAGATATGTAGTTCAGGTAATCTGTTTTATGCACCTTACTAAGGTTATAGATATGTAGTTCAGGTAATCTGTTTTATGCACCTTACTAAGGTTATAGATATGTAGTTCAGGTAATCTGTTTTATGCACCTTACTAAGGTTATAGATATGTAGTTCAGGTAATCTGTTTTATGCACCTTACTAAGGTTATAGATATGTAGTTCAGGTAATCTGTTTTATGCACCTTACTAAGGTTATAGATATGTAGTTCAGGTAATCTGTTTTATGCACCTTACTAAGGTTATAGATATGTAGTTCAGGTAATCTGTTTTATGCACCTTACTAAGGTTATAGATATGTAGTTCAGGTAATCTGTTTTATGCACCTTACTAAGGTTATAGATATGTAGTTCAGGTAATCTGTTTTATGCACCTTACTAAGGTTATAGATATGTAGTTCAGGTAATCTGTTTTATGCACCTTACTAAGGTTATAGATATGTAGTTCAGGTAATCTGTTTTATGCACCTTACTAAGGTTATAGATATGTAGTTCAGGTAATCTGTTTTATGCACCTTACTAAGGTTATAGATATGTAGTTCAGGTAATCTGTTTTATGCACCTTACTAAGGTTATAGATATGTAGTTCAGGTAATCTGTTTTATGCACCTTACTAAGGTTATAGATATGTAGTTCAGGTAATCTGTTTTATGCACCTTACTAAGGTTATAGATATGTAGTTCAGGTAATCTGTTTTATGCACCTTACTAAGGTTATAGATATGTAGTTCAGGTAATCTGTTTTATGCACCTTACTAAGGTTATAGATATGTAGTTCAGGTAATCTGTTTTATGCACCTTACTAAGGTTATAGATATGTAGTTCAGGTAATCTGTTTTATGCACCTTACTAAGGTTATAGATATGTAGTTCAGGTAATCTGTTTTATGCACCTTACTAAGGTTATAGATATGTAGTTCAGGTAATCTGTTTTATGCACCTTACTAAGGTTATAGATATGTAGTTCAGGTAATCTGTTTTATGCACCTTACTAAGGTTATAGATATGTAGTTCAGGTAATCTGTTTTATGCACCTTACTAAGGTTATAGATATGTAGTTCAGGTAATCTGTTTTATGCACCTTACTAAGGTTATAGATATGTAGTTCAGGTAATCTGTTTTATGCACCTTACTAAGGTTATAGATATGTAGTTCAGGTAATCTGTTTTATGCACCTTACTAAGGTTATAGATATGTAGTTCAGGTAATCTGTTTTATGCACCTTACTAAGGTTATAGATATGTAGTTCAGGTAATCTGTTTTATGCACCTTACTAAGGTTATAGATATGTAGTTCAGGTAATCTGTTTTATGCACCTTACTAAGGTTATAGATATGTAGTTCAGGTAATCTGTTTTATGCACCTTACTAAGGTTATAGATATGTAGTTCAGGTAATCTGTTTTATGCACCTTACTAAGGTTATAGATATGTAGTTCAGGTAATCTGTTTTATGCACCTTACTAAGGTTATAGATATGTAGTTCAGGTAATCTGTTTTATGCACCTTACTAAGGTTATAGATATGTAGTTCAGGTAATCTGTTTTATGCACCTTACTAAGGTTATAGATATGTAGTTCAGGTAATCTGTTTTATGCACCTTACTAAGGTTATAGATATGTAGTTCAGGTAATCTGTTTTATGCACCTTACTAAGGTTATAGATATGTAGTTCAGGTAATCTGTTTTATGCACCTTACTAAGGTTATAGATATGTAGTTCAGGTAATCTGTTTTATGCACCTTACTAAGGTTATAGATATGTAGTTCAGGTAATCTGTTTTATGCACCTTACTAAGGTTATAGATATGTAGTTCAGGTAATCTGTTTTATGCACCTTACTAAGGTTATAGATATGTAGTTCAGGTAATCTGTTTTATGCACCTTACTAAGGTTATAGATATGTAGTTCAGGTAATCTGTTTTATGCACCTTACTAAGGTTATAGATATGTAGTTCAGGTAATCTGTTTTATGCACCTTACTAAGGTTATAGATATGTAGTTCAGGTAATCTGTTTTATGCACCTTACTAAGGTTATAGATATGTAGTTCAGGTAATCTGTTTTATGCACCTTACTAAGGTTATAGATATGTAGTTCAGGTAATCTGTTTTATGCACCTTACTAAGGTTATAGATATGTAGTTCAGGTAATCTGTTTTATGCACCTTACTAAGGTTATAGATATGTAGTTCAGGTAATCTGTTTTATGCACCTTACTAAGGTTATAGATATGTAGTTCAGGTAATCTGTTTTATGCACCTTACTAAGGTTATAGATATGTAGTTCAGGTAATCTGTTTTATGCACCTTACTAAGGTTATAGATATGTAGTTCAGGTAATCTGTTTTATGCACCTTACTAAGGTTATAGATATGTAGTTCAGGTAATCTGTTTTATGCACCTTACTAAGGTTATAGATATGTAGTTCAGGTAATCTGTTTTATGCACCTTACTAAGGTTATAGATATGTAGTTCAGGTAATCTGTTTTATGCACCTTACTAAGGTTATAGATATGTAGTTCAGGTAATCTGTTTTATGCACCTTACTAAGGTTATAGATATGTAGTTCAGGTAATCTGTTTTATGCACCTTACTAAGGTTATAGATATGTAGTTCAGGTAATCTGTTTTATGCACCTTACTAAGGTTATAGATATGTAGTTCAGGTAATCTGTTTTATGCACCTTACTAAGGTTATAGATATGTAGTTCAGGTAATCTGTTTTATGCACCTTACTAAGGTTATAGATATGTAGTTCAGGTAATCTGTTTTATGCACCTTACTAAGGTTATAGATATGTAGTTCAGGTAATCTGTTTTATGCACCTTACTAAGGTTATAGATATGTAGTTCAGGTAATCTGTTTTATGCACCTTACTAAGGTTATAGATATGTAGTTCAGGTAATCTGTTTTATGCACCTTACTAAGGTTATAGATATGTAGTTCAGGTAATCTGTTTTATGCACCTTACTAAGGTTATAGATATGTAGTTCAGGTAATCTGTTTTATGCACCTTACTAAGGTTATAGATATGTAGTTCAGGTAATCTGTTTTATGCACCTTACTAAGGTTATAGATATGTAGTTCAGGTAATCTGTTTTATGCACCTTACTAAGGTTATAGATATGTAGTTCAGGTAATCTGTTTTATGCACCTTACTAAGGTTATAGATATGTAGTTCAGGTAATCTGTTTTATGCACCTTACTAAGGTTATAGATATGTAGTTCAGGTAATCTGTTTTATGCACCTTACTAAGGTTATAGATATGTAGTTCAGGTAATCTGTTTTATGCACCTTACTAAGGTTATAGATATGTAGTTCAGGTAATCTGTTTTATGCACCTTACTAAGGTTATAGATATGTAGTTCAGGTAATCTGTTTTATGCACCTTACTAAGGTTATAGATATGTAGTTCAGGTAATCTGTTTTATGCACCTTACTAAGGTTATAGATATGTAGTTCAGGTAATCTGTTTTATGCACCTTACTAAGGTTATAGATATGTAGTTCAGGTAATCTGTTTTATGCACCTTACTAAGGTTATAGATATGTAGTTCAGGTAATCTGTTTTATGCACCTTACTAAGGTTATAGATATGTAGTTCAGGTAATCTGTTTTATGCACCTTACTAAGGTTATAGATATGTAGTTCAGGTAATCTGTTTTATGCACCTTACTAAGGTTATAGATATGTAGTTCAGGTAATCTGTTTTATGCACCTTACTAAGGTTATAGATATGTAGTTCAGGTAATCTGTTTTATGCACCTTACTAAGGTTATAGATATGTAGTTCAGGTAATCTGTTTTATGCACCTTACTAAGGTTATAGATATGTAGTTCAGGTAATCTGTTTTATGCACCTTACTAAGGTTATAGATATGTAGTTCAGGTAATCTGTTTTATGCACCTTACTAAGGTTATAGATATGTAGTTCAGGTAATCTGTTTTATGCACCTTACTAAGGTTATAGATATGTAGTTCAGGTAATCTGTTTTATGCACCTTACTAAGGTTATAGATATGTAGTTCAGGTAATCTGTTTTATGCACCTTACTAAGGTTATAGATATGTAGTTCAGGTAATCTGTTTTATGCACCTTACTAAGGTTATAGATATGTAGTTCAGGTAATCTGTTTTATGCACCTTACTAAGGTTATAGATATGTAGTTCAGGTAATCTGTTTTATGCACCTTACTAAGGTTATAGATATGTAGTTCAGGTAATCTGTTTTATGCACCTTACTAAGGTTATAGATATGTAGTTCAGGTAATCTGTTTTATGCACCTTACTAAGGTTATAGATATGTAGTTCAGGTAATCTGTTTTATGCACCTTACTAAGGTTATAGATATGTAGTTCAGGTAATCTGTTTTATGCACCTTACTAAGGTTATAGATATGTAGTTCAGGTAATCTGTTTTATGCACCTTACTAAGGTTATAGATATGTAGTTCAGGTAATCTGTTTTATGCACCTTACTAAGGTTATAGATATGTAGTTCAGGTAATCTGTTTTATGCACCTTACTAAGGTTATAGATATGTAGTTCAGGTAATCTGTTTTATGCACCTTACTAAGGTTATAGATATGTAGTTCAGGTAATCTGTTTTATGCACCTTACTAAGGTTATAGATATGTAGTTCAGGTAATCTGTTTTATGCACCTTACTAAGGTTATAGATATGTAGTTCAGGTAATCTGTTTTATGCACCTTACTAAGGTTATAGATATGTAGTTCAGGTAATCTGTTTTATGCACCTTACTAAGGTTATAGATATGTAGTTCAGGTAATCTGTTTTATGCACCTTACTAAGGTTATAGATATGTAGTTCAGGTAATCTGTTTTATGCACCTTACTAAGGTTATAGATATGTAGTTCAGGTAATCTGTTTTATGCACCTTACTAAGGTTATAGATATGTAGTTCAGGTAATCTGTTTTATGCACCTTACTAAGGTTATAGATATGTAGTTCAGGTAATCTGTTTTATGCACCTTACTAAGGTTATAGATATGTAGTTCAGGTAATCTGTTTTATGCACCTTACTAAGGTTATAGATATGTAGTTCAGGTAATCTGTTTTATGCACCTTACTAAGGTTATAGATATGTAGTTCAGGTAATCTGTTTTATGCACCTTACTAAGGTTATAGATATGTAGTTCAGGTAATCTGTTTTATGCACCTTACTAAGGTTATAGATATGTAGTTCAGGTAATCTGTTTTATGCACCTTACTAAGGTTATAGATATGTAGTTCAGGTAATCTGTTTTATGCACCTTACTAAGGTTATAGATATGTAGTTCAGGTAATCTGTTTTATGCACCTTACTAAGGTTATAGATATGTAGTTCAGGTAATCTGTTTTATGCACCTTACTAAGGTTATAGATATGTAGTTCAGGTAATCTGTTTTATGCACCTTACTAAGGTTATAGATATGTAGTTCAGGTAATCTGTTTTATGCACCTTACTAAGGTTATAGATATGTAGTTCAGGTAATCTGTTTTATGCACCTTACTAAGGTTATAGATATGTAGTTCAGGTAATCTGTTTTATGCACCTTACTAAGGTTATAGATATGTAGTTCAGGTAATCTGTTTTATGCACCTTACTAAGGTTATAGATATGTAGTTCAGGTAATCTGTTTTATGCACCTTACTAAGGTTATAGATATGTAGTTCAGGTAATCTGTTTTATGCACCTTACTAAGGTTATAGATATGTAGTTCAGGTAATCTGTTTTATGCACCTTACTAAGGTTATAGAT
Organism: Protopterus annectens; assembly: GCF_019279795.1. NCBI lineage: Eukaryota > Metazoa > Chordata > Ceratodontiformes > Protopteridae > Protopterus > Protopterus annectens. The sequence goes on along the minus strand of NC_056748.1, from coordinate 519,322,849 downwards.
ATGTAGTTCAGGTAATCTGTTTTATGCACCTTACTAAGGTTATAGATATGTAGTTCAGGTAATCTGTTTTATGCACCTTACTAAGGTTATAGATATGTAGTTCAGGTAATCTGTTTTATGCACCTTACTAAGGTTATAGATATGTAGTTCAGGTAATCTGTTTTATGCACCTTACTAAGGTTATAGATATGTAGTTCAGGTAATCTGTTTTATGCACCTTACTAAGGTTATAGATATGTAGTTCAGGTAATCTGTTTTATGCACCTTACTAAGGTTATAGATATGTAGTTCAGGTAATCTGTTTTATGCACCTTACTAAGGTTATAGATATGTAGTTCAGGTAATCTGTTTTATGCACCTTACTAAGGTTATAGATATGTAGTTCAGGTAATCTGTTTTATGCACCTTACTAAGGTTATAGATATGTAGTTCAGGTAATCTGTTTTATGCACCTTACTAAGGTTATAGATATGTAGTTCAGGTAATCTGTTTTATGCACCTTACTAAGGTTATAGATATGTAGTTCAGGTAATCTGTTTTATGCACCTTACTAAGGTTATAGATATGTAGTTCAGGTAATCTGTTTTATGCACCTTACTAAGGTTATAGATATGTAGTTCAGGTAATCTGTTTTATGCACCTTACTAAGGTTATAGATATGTAGTTCAGGTAATCTGTTTTATGCACCTTACTAAGGTTATAGATATGTAGTTCAGGTAATCTGTTTTATGCACCTTACTAAGGTTATAGATATGTAGTTCAGGTAATCTGTTTTATGCACCTTACTAAGGTTATAGATATGTAGTTCAGGTAATCTGTTTTATGCACCTTACTAAGGTTATAGATATGTAGTTCAGGTAATCTGTTTTATGCACCTTACTAAGGTTATAGATATGTAGTTCAGGTAATCTGTTTTATGCACCTTACTAAGGTTATAGATATGTAGTTCAGGTAATCTGTTTTATGCACCTTACTAAGGTTATAGATATGTAGTTCAGGTAATCTGTTTTATGCACCTTACTAAGGTTATAGATATGTAGTTCAGGTAATCTGTTTTATGCACCTTACTAAGGTTATAGATATGTAGTTCAGGTAATCTGTTTTATGCACCTTACTAAGGTTATAGATATGTAGTTCAGGTAATCTGTTTTATGCACCTTACTAAGGTTATAGATATGTAGTTCAGGTAATCTGTTTTATGCACCTTACTAAGGTTATAGATATGTAGTTCAGGTAATCTGTTTTATGCACCTTACTAAGGTTATAGATATGTAGTTCAGGTAATCTGTTTTATGCACCTTACTAAGGTTATAGATATGTAGTTCAGGTAATCTGTTTTATGCACCTTACTAAGGTTATAGATATGTAGTTCAGGTAATCTGTTTTATGCACCTTACTAAGGTTATAGATATGTAGTTCAGGTAATCTGTTTTATGCACCTTACTAAGGTTATAGATATGTAGTTCAGGTAATCTGTTTTATGCACCTTACTAAGGTTATAGATATGTAGTTCAGGTAATCTGTTTTATGCACCTTACTAAGGTTATAGATATGTAGTTCAGGTAATCTGTTTTATGCACCTTACTAAGGTTATAGATATGTAGTTCAGGTAATCTGTTTTATGCACCTTACTAAGGTTATAGATATGTAGTTCAGGTAATCTGTTTTATGCACCTTACTAAGGTTATAGATATGTAGTTCAGGTAATCTGTTTTATGCACCTTACTAAGGTTATAGATATGTAGTTCAGGTAATCTGTTTTATGCACCTTACTAAGGTTATAGATATGTAGTTCAGGTAATCTGTTTTATGCACCTTACTAAGGTTATAGATATGTAGTTCAGGTAATCTGTTTTATGCACCTTACTAAGGTTATAGATATGTAGTTCAGGTAATCTGTTTTATGCACCTTACTAAGGTTATAGATATGTAGTTCAGGTAATCTGTTTTATGCACCTTACTAAGGTTATAGATATGTAGTTCAGGTAATCTGTTTTATGCACCTTACTAAGGTTATAGATATGTAGTTCAGGTAATCTGTTTTATGCACCTTACTAAGGTTATAGATATGTAGTTCAGGTAATCTGTTTTATGCACCTTACTAAGGTTATAGATATGTAGTTCAGGTAATCTGTTTTATGCACCTTACTAAGGTTATAGATATGTAGTTCAGGTAATCTGTTTTATGCACCTTACTAAGGTTATAGATATGTAGTTCAGGTAATCTGTTTTATGCACCTTACTAAGGTTATAGATATGTAGTTCAGGTAATCTGTTTTATGCACCTTACTAAGGTTATAGATATGTAGTTCAGGTAATCTGTTTTATGCACCTTACTAAGGTTATAGATATGTAGTTCAGGTAATCTGTTTTATGCACCTTACTAAGGTTATAGATATGTAGTTCAGGTAATCTGTTTTATGCACCTTACTAAGGTTATAGATATGTAGTTCAGGTAATCTGTTTTATGCACCTTACTAAGGTTATAGATATGTAGTTCAGGTAATCTGTTTTATGCACCTTACTAAGGTTATAGATATGTAGTTCAGGTAATCTGTTTTATGCACCTTACTAAGGTTATAGATATGTAGTTCAGGTAATCTGTTTTATGCACCTTACTAAGGTTATAGATATGTAGTTCAGGTAATCTGTTTTATGCACCTTACTAAGGTTATAGATATGTAGTTCAGGTAATCTGTTTTATGCACCTTACTAAGGTTATAGATATGTAGTTCAGGTAATCTGTTTTATGCACCTTACTAAGGTTATAGATATGTAGTTCAGGTAATCTGTTTTATGCACCTTACTAAGGTTATAGATATGTAGTTCAGGTAATCTGTTTTATGCACCTTACTAAGGTTATAGATATGTAGTTCAGGTAATCTGTTTTATGCACCTTACTAAGGTTATAGATATGTAGTTCAGGTAATCTGTTTTATGCACCTTACTAAGGTTATAGATATGTAGTTCAGGTAATCTGTTTTATGCACCTTACTAAGGTTATAGATATGTAGTTCAGGTAATCTGTTTTATGCACCTTACTAAGGTTATAGATATGTAGTTCAGGTAATCTGTTTTATGCACCTTACTAAGGTTATAGATATGTAGTTCAGGTAATCTGTTTTATGCACCTTACTAAGGTTATAGATATGTAGTTCAGGTAATCTGTTTTATGCACCTTACTAAGGTTATAGATATGTAGTTCAGGTAATCTGTTTTATGCACCTTACTAAGGTTATAGATATGTAGTTCAGGTAATCTGTTTTATGCACCTTACTAAGGTTATAGATATGTAGTTCAGGTAATCTGTTTTATGCACCTTACTAAGGTTATAGATATGTAGTTCAGGTAATCTGTTTTATGCACCTTACTAAGGTTATAGATATGTAGTTCAGGTAATCTGTTTTATGCACCTTACTAAGGTTATAGATATGTAGTTCAGGTAATCTGTTTTATGCACCTTACTAAGGTTATAGATATGTAGTTCAGGTAATCTGTTTTATGCACCTTACTAAGGTTATAGATATGTAGTTCAGGTAATCTGTTTTATGCACCTTACTAAGGTTATAGATATGTAGTTCAGGTAATCTGTTTTATGCACCTTACTAAGGTTATAGATATGTAGTTCAGGTAATCTGTTTTATGCACCTTACTAAGGTTATAGATATGTAGTTCAGGTAATCTGTTTTATGCACCTTACTAAGGTTATAGATATGTAGTTCAGGTAATCTGTTTTATGCACCTTACTAAGGTTATAGATATGTAGTTCAGGTAATCTGTTTTATGCACCTTACTAAGGTTATAGATATGTAGTTCAGGTAATCTGTTTTATGCACCTTACTAAGGTTATAGATATGTAGTTCAGGTAATCTGTTTTATGCACCTTACTAAGGTTATAGATATGTAGTTCAGGTAATCTGTTTTATGCACCTTACTAAGGTTATAGATATGTAGTTCAGGTAATCTGTTTTATGCACCTTACTAAGGTTATAGATATGTAGTTCAGGTAATCTGTTTTATGCACCTTACTAAGGTTATAGATATGTAGTTCAGGTAATCTGTTTTATGCACCTTACTAAGGTTATAGATATGTAGTTCAGGTAATCTGTTTTATGCACCTTACTAAGGTTATAGATATGTAGTTCAGGTAATCTGTTTTATGCACCTTACTAAGGTTATAGATATGTAGTTCAGGTAATCTGTTTTATGCACCTTACTAAGGTTATAGATATGTAGTTCAGGTAATCTGTTTTATGCACCTTACTAAGGTTATAGATATGTAGTTCAGGTAATCTGTTTTATGCACCTTACTAAGGTTATAGATATGTAGTTCAGGTAATCTGTTTTATGCACCTTACTAAGGTTATAGATATGTAGTTCAGGTAATCTGTTTTATGCACCTTACTAAGGTTATAGATATGTAGTTCAGGTAATCTGTTTTATGCACCTTACTAAGGTTATAGATATGTAGTTCAGGTAATCTGTTTTATGCACCTTACTAAGGTTATAGATATGTAGTTCAGGTAATCTGTTTTATGCACCTTACTAAGGTTATAGATATGTAGTTCAGGTAATCTGTTTTATGCACCTTACTAAGGTTATAGATATGTAGTTCAGGTAATCTGTTTTATGCACCTTACTAAGGTTATAGATATGTAGTTCAGGTAATCTGTTTTATGCACCTTACTAAGGTTATAGATATGTAGTTCAGGTAATCTGTTTTATGCACCTTACTAAGGTTATAGATATGTAGTTCAGGTAATCTGTTTTATGCACCTTACTAAGGTTATAGATATGTAGTTCAGGTAATCTGTTTTATGCACCTTACTAAGGTTATAGATATGTAGTTCAGGTAATCTGTTTTATGCACCTTACTAAGGTTATAGATATGTAGTTCAGGTAATCTGTTTTATGCACCTTACTAAGGTTATAGATATGTAGTTCAGGTAATCTGTTTTATGCACCTTACTAAGGTTATAGATATGTAGTTCAGGTAATCTGTTTTATGCACCTTACTAAGGTTATAGATATGTAGTTCAGGTAATCTGTTTTATGCACCTTACTAAGGTTATAGATATGTAGTTCAGGTAATCTGTTTTATGCACCTTACTAAGGTTATAGATATGTAGTTCAGGTAATCTGTTTTATGCACCTTACTAAGGTTATAGATATGTAGTTCAGGTAATCTGTTTTATGCACCTTACTAAGGTTATAGATATGTAGTTCAGGTAATCTGTTTTATGCACCTTACTAAGGTTATAGATATGTAGTTCAGGTAATCTGTTTTATGCACCTTACTAAGGTTATAGATATGTAGTTCAGGTAATCTGTTTTATGCACCTTACTAAGGTTATAGATATGTAGTTCAGGTAATCTGTTTTATGCACCTTACTAAGGTTATAGATATGTAGTTCAGGTAATCTGTTTTATGCACCTTACTAAGGTTATAGATATGTAGTTCAGGTAATCTGTTTTATGCACCTTACTAAGGTTATAGATATGTAGTTCAGGTAATCTGTTTTATGCACCTTACTAAGGTTATAGATATGTAGTTCAGGTAATCTGTTTTATGCACCTTACTAAGGTTATAGATATGTAGTTCAGGTAATCTGTTTTATGCACCTTACTAAGGTTATAGATATGTAGTTCAGGTAATCTGTTTTATGCACCTTACTAAGGTTATAGATATGTAGTTCAGGTAATCTGTTTTATGCACCTTACTAAGGTTATAGATATGTAGTTCAGGTAATCTGTTTTATGCACCTTACTAAGGTTATAGATATGTAGTTCAGGTAATCTGTTTTATGCACCTTACTAAGGTTATAGATATGTAGTTCAGGTAATCTGTTTTATGCACCTTACTAAGGTTATAGATATGTAGTTCAGGTAATCTGTTTTATGCACCTTACTAAGGTTATAGATATGTAGTTCAGGTAATCTGTTTTATGCACCTTACTAAGGTTATAGATATGTAGTTCAGGTAATCTGTTTTATGCACCTTACTAAGGTTATAGATATGTAGTTCAGGTAATCTGTTTTATGCACCTTACTAAGGTTATAGATATGTAGTTCAGGTAATCTGTTTTATGCACCTTACTAAGGTTATAGATATGTAGTTCAGGTAATCTGTTTTATGCACCTTACTAAGGTTATAGATATGTAGTTCAGGTAATCTGTTTTATGCACCTTACTAAGGTTATAGATATGTAGTTCAGGTAATCTGTTTTATGCACCTTACTAAGGTTATAGATATGTAGTTCAGGTAATCTGTTTTATGCACCTTACTAAGGTTATAGATATGTAGTTCAGGTAATCTGTTTTATGCACCTTACTAAGGTTATAGATATGTAGTTCAGGTAATCTGTTTTATGCACCTTACTAAGGTTATAGATATGTAGTTCAGGTAATCTGTTTTATGCACCTTACTAAGGTTATAGATATGTAGTTCAGGTAATCTGTTTTATGCACCTTACTAAGGTTATAGATATGTAGTTCAGGTAATCTGTTTTATGCACCTTACTAAGGTTATAGATATGTAGTTCAGGTAATCTGTTTTATGCACCTTACTAAGGTTATAGATATGTAGTTCAGGTAATCTGTTTTATGCACCTTACTAAGGTTATAGATATGTAGTTCAGGTAATCTGTTTTATGCACCTTACTAAGGTTATAGATATGTAGTTCAGGTAATCTGTTTTATGCACCTTACTAAGGTTATAGATATGTAGTTCAGGTAATCTGTTTTATGCACCTTACTAAGGTTATAGATATGTAGTTCAGGTAATCTGTTTTATGCACCTTACTAAGGTTATAGATATGTAGTTCAGGTAATCTGTTTTATGCACCTTACTAAGGTTATAGATATGTAGTTCAGGTAATCTGTTTTATGCACCTTACTAAGGTTATAGATATGTAGTTCAGGTAATCTGTTTTATGCACCTTACTAAGGTTATAGATATGTAGTTCAGGTAATCTGTTTTATGCACCTTACTAAGGTTATAGATATGTAGTTCAGGTAATCTGTTTTATGCACCTTACTAAGGTTATAGATATGTAGTTCAGGTAATCTGTTTTATGCACCTTACTAAGGTTATAGATATGTAGTTCAGGTAATCTGTTTTATGCACCTTACTAAGGTTATAGATATGTAGTTCAGGTAATCTGTTTTATGCACCTTACTAAGGTTATAGATATGTAGTTCAGGTAATCTGTTTTATGCACCTTACTAAGGTTATAGATATGTAGTTCAGGTAATCTGTTTTATGCACCTTACTAAGGTTATAGATATGTAGTTCAGGTAATCTGTTTTATGCACCTTACTAAGGTTATAGATATGTAGTTCAGGTAATCTGTTTTATGCACCTTACTAAGGTTATAGATATGTAGTTCAGGTAATCTGTTTTATGCACCTTACTAAGGTTATAGATATGTAGTTCAGGTAATCTGTTTTATGCACCTTACTAAGGTTATAGATATGTAGTTCAGGTAATCTGTTTTATGCACCTTACTAAGGTTATAGATATGTAGTTCAGGTAATCTGTTTTATGCACCTTACTAAGGTTATAGATATGTAGTTCAGGTAATCTGTTTTATGCACCTTACTAAGGTTATAGATATGTAGTTCAGGTAATCTGTTTTATGCACCTTACTAAGGTTATAGATATGTAGTTCAGGTAATCTGTTTTATGCACCTTACTAAGGTTATAGATATGTAGTTCAGGTAATCTGTTTTATGCACCTTACTAAGGTTATAGATATGTAGTTCAGGTAATCTGTTTTATGCACCTTACTAAGGTTATAGATATGTAGTTCAGGTAATCTGTTTTATGCACCTTACTAAGGTTATAGATATGTAGTTCAGGTAATCTGTTTTATGCACCTTACTAAGGTTATAGATATGTAGTTCAGGTAATCTGTTTTATGCACCTTACTAAGGTTATAGATATGTAGTTCAGGTAATCTGTTTTATGCACCTTACTAAGGTTATAGATATGTAGTTCAGGTAATCTGTTTTATGCACCTTACTAAGGTTATAGATATGTAGTTCAGGTAATCTGTTTTATGCACCTTACTAAGGTTATAGATATGTAGTTCAGGTAATCTGTTTTATGCACCTTACTAAGGTTATAGATATGTAGTTCAGGTAATCTGTTTTATGCACCTTACTAAGGTTATAGATATGTAGTTCAGGTAATCTGTTTTATGCACCTTACTAAGGTTATAGATATGTAGTTCAGGTAATCTGTTTTGTGCTGCCCTAGTTCCCCACCCAAATGAATTTACTTTCTAGTTTGCTTCTAGTACCCTTTCCATTCACCCTTGTGGCCTCATTTGCTTCTTACTGGTTCACTAAGATGTAACCTATCACTGGCCTACCCTTCTGACCCCTTGAAGTGCAGGCCGTAATGGTTACCCACCATTAAGGGTAAGGTGTGCAAGATCTTCATAAGGGATATGTTACAGGGGTGGTAGCCATTATCCGGCAGTCACAGCTGGTCACTAACCCCATCAAAAGGAGCAACATGTGGTGACATCAAGTGTACATGATACAGTTTCCTAATACCCTGCCGTGGATATTTGCAATTAACCATTCCTGGGAAATG
>NC_056748.1:519296548-519313747 GCF_019279795.1 Protopterus annectens | reverse complement strand
AGGATGCTCCAATGTAAGGTAGAGCCAAGTAATGCTACACAAAGATGTGAACTGCAGACCAAGTAGTCTCAGCACAAATCTCACCAACTGGAGCTCTAGCGAAGAAAGCCATGGAAACAGCCAAAGCTACTTTTGAATCAGCTTTTGATTTGTTGGGTAAAGATAACACCATTTTTTCATAAGCAAAGGAAATATAGTCAGAAAGCCACCTGGACAATTTCACTTGAGACACTCTCCTTGTCTCGATTAGTCTTTCAGAAGAATTCAAAAGCTGGTCTAGCTTTCTAATATCAATATAAATAAAACCTGATTTGACAAACATACATCAAATGCAGAGTACATTCCCCTTTGTTTGAAAAATGTGGAAAGTACACTGGTAGATTGATCACCTGATTAAGATTCACTTCAAAGGCCACTTTTGATAGGGAATGAGGATTAGTTCACGAAGATACCTGATCCTTGTGAAATACAAGGTAAGGAGATGAGTAAGATCATGCTTGTAGCTCGGAAATACTCCTGGCTGAAGTAATTGCTACTAGAAAACTTGTCTTGCAAGAAAAGAAAAAAAAATCAGATCCACTGAAGATTCAGGCTCAAAGGAAGCTCTAGTTTATGTCTACAACATGATATAATGTTCCACAAGGGAATTGGGTCCTTGATTAGAGGTCTTGAGAAACAGTCCCCTTTAAAAAGGATTTGGAAATTTTCAATGAAGCAATGGAAGTTTGATTTTGGAAATTAAAAATAGCTAAATACACTTTGATGGTTGATAGTTGAGACACTACTGCCTTTCTGAAACAATTCCACTGAGAAACCTAAAATGAATGGTAGTGGAGCTGAATAAGGGTCCAAAAATCTTTGAAAGCAGCCCATAGGATGGATCTTTTTCCATTTGCTAAAGTAATCCTTACTACAGTTTTGGATTTTGTGAGGAAGACAAAGTATGAATGACTGGAGAAGACAGCCCAACAATTGCTGGTCACCATGAGAAGTGAAGAAACCATGAAGTCAATTTCAGGGTTTTTGTGTCTCTAAGGATGACTGGATGGGTAAAGCAGATGGTCAGGAAGTGGACCCACCCATGCAGGGCATTTCAGATGAGGCCAGAGAAGAGAGAACCAAACCTGCTGGGGCCACTCAGGAACAATGAGAATTACCACTGCCTTGCAACTCATGGCTTTCTGAAGAAATCTGGTGATCGGGGAAAAGGGTGGAAAGCAGTATAGGAGATCCAGGAGTTAACTGTGGACCACAGCATCCTTCAGTGACTGCTTCCTTGAGGAATTGGGGCAAAGCAGCTCCTGTACTTCTTGTTTAGATGGGAGGGGAAAAGACTGCAGAAAGGTTGGCTCCAGCTACTGAAAATCACTGTCACTACTGATGGATTGAGGGATCCACTTATGAGGCAGAAGAATGGACCTGCTGAGTTTGCCTGCTAGAACGCTGAAGTCCCAGAGATGTGCTAGGAAAGCACTGCCCTTTGCCACACTGTCATGGCTTCCTGGGACAATGGGTATGAACAAACTCCTCCATGTTTCTTGGCATATCAAACCACTGCCATGTTGTCCATCTGGATGGGTATCACACAATCGAGGAGGAAGTCCTGAAATGCATGCAGCACTACTAGAAGCAATGCCACCATCTCTGCGAAGACTAGCCTCTGTGAATGATCATGTGCCTTGAACCATCTTCCCTTCATAATGCCACCCGGACTTCAGACTCTGGGTAACCCCCATTTACAAAGTGCATTAATTTTTATAAAAGATTTGTCAATGATCTTTTTGTTGTGTGGGAAGGTAATCGAGATGAATTTGAACAGTTTATATTATATGTTAATGGAACTACTACTTTTCTAAGATTCAAACATGATATATCTAAGGAACATATTATGTTCCTTGATGTAAAATTAAAGGATGAGCAGGGTAGAGCATATACAGAAAGGAGGTCAAGTGTAATAGTTACTTGCATCGTAACAGCATGCATCCTCCATTTATGTTTGGAAATATAATAAAAAATCAGATGCAATGAGTAATTAGACTAAATACTGTACATGATAGGATGTCTGAACAATTGGATGGTGTGGTCTCTGGCTTTTTAAATAGGGGTTATCCAGAGTCTGAAGTCCATGTTGCTAATAGGAGCATACAACAGCAAAGACAAAGCAGAGGGCTTCAGCCCCATTTTGCTAGTGTGAGTCAGGATAGAGTTAGAGCAGGATCGCAAGTAAATAAAATGAGGTGTATGCTTACCTATAACAGGAACACTGAAGCAGTAACAAATAATAATAGGCAACACTGGTCAATTTTAAGGGACATCCCGGCATTAAAGGAAATAGTAGGGGATCCACTAGCTTTCGGGTACAAAAGGAAGAACACTTTGAAACAGATGTTATGTTATAAGGAGCAGCCCAAGGAATTTTTTAAGGTAGGAAATGTTAAACTAGGTACATTTAAATGTGGGAATTGTGTTTACTGCAAGCATATGTTCACAGAGAAATCCATTACACATCCCACAACAGAGAGTTTGTTTTACATGGATATGGGAATTGCAACACAACCAATTTAATATATTTAAGCTAAGTGTGAAATCTGTAATGCTTTTTATGTGGGTATGACAAACCAGAAATTTAAAGAGCATATAGCCTGTCATCTCAGTGATATTAGACAGAGTACTTACAAATGCTCTTAGTAAACGCATTATAGAGAAAGGTGATCAACATAATTTTAAGTTTATGATTTTAAAAGTAATTTATAGACCATTGCGGGGTGGGAATATAAAACTTTTAACTGAAAATGAAGAGATGAGATGGATTTTTAAGAATGAGCGTGTTTGTACCACCTGGTCTTAATGACAGTTTTACTTTCAAGTCTTATTTAAATATGCTGCATCAGAAGGTGTAATTAGAGTCATGTGACTTTTTGAAATGCATTCAAGTTATGTTGTTTAATTGATAGTATTTATTTCGCCTGACGAAGCCTTGAAAGTGAAAGTGTTTACTTGCGAACTTGAACTTGGATTAAACATTTGTTGTTTTAGAGGGTTTCCAGTTTTTTTTTTCTTTTTGGATTTGATTTTGAGACTGAGAACTGGTTAACTACCTCACAGCTGTTTTTTGGATTCTGTGACAGACTCTGGAGACGAGTGCCTTCCCTTGCAAGCCCATTTTCTAGGACCCTCACCCATATGGAATTCTGGAGAAGGGTCAGAATTGGATGGAGAGCTCACCAAGTGAGAATCCTCACTGCTTAGTGAGGCTGACTGCAACTTTCAGGACGAGTGGACATGTTTTCATAATTCACAGGGGTTGGGACAGAATCAAGTCAGACTACAGTATCACCTCTCAAGAATTGGAGGGGACCCTCTCAAATGCCTTGAAAGGTGAAGCAGAGACTATAGCTGAAGCTGTACCTTCCTGACCCCAAGTAAGTCAGAAATGTAAAATCACCAACTCCAATTTGACTCTGTTCCAAGATGGACAATGGTGCCGGACCATCCACAACCAAATTACCCAGGGGCTAGGATGGCTCTGAAAACTTCTGAGTCAGTACAAACCCCTTCTACACTTTGGCTCTGAGACCCATCTTGATCAGACAAGGCTGGAGTTGAGAGAATGAGGGGAAACAGTCTGACAAAGTCAGTATCACTGTCTGCTCCAATGCAGGTGCCCAGTGGAGTAACTTGGAGCTGTGGGTGGATCCAAAAGTCGAATGGCACAGGAGAAACTAATGGGGAGACAGCAGTGCCCAAGCCCAGTGCCACCAGAGGGAAAGGTGCTAGCTGGACACTCAGCTGGATGTGTGTCTGAAGGAACTTCTGCATCATCCTGTCAATGTCAGCTTCCAACAGACTCAAAGATCAAAGATCAGAAGTACCCAAAGGACAAAGCCATCAGTGGTGGTCGAGGTGAACATCAGAGGGGTTTCTTATTAAAACTGTGAATGGAGCCTAGGTCTAGCTGGCTTTGGGAAGAAAAGACAGGGTGGAGATGGGGAATGGATATGAAGAACCTCTGCTGAAAACAGATCTGTACAGCTAAATCTCTGGTGCTGGAACAGACAGGCTTGACAAATCCAGAGACTTCTTCCTCAACTTTTCTAGATGCTTTTCCTGCTCCATTTCATTCTCCTTACTTTTCTCTTTCTCCTTACTCACCTTCACTTTACCATATTTATATTTTTCACATAGTCCCTCTCAATATAAGAAGCACTCCTCAAAAATACCTTTTCAAACAAGAACTTAAACGTTATCCAAAAAAGACGTGGTCTTGCCCTTGTCAAACCCCCAAATGACTTACTCTCCCTTATCTACATAATTTATTTTTTCTCATATACCCTGCACCTTCTGTTACTTTTTCCCTCTTTTTCCTATTTTTAAATGCACAAAAAATAATAGATTCTTGTATTACTATTGACTTTTTGTACATTGGAATGACCTACTGTATGGTATTCACTGAATTTCATACTCTAGTCTTTTTTAATATTTAGAGAGTTGTTACCTGTTAATAGACTTGCTTTATATGTCATGCTATTACTTGCTAGTAGACTTATGTGTTGATTATACCTTTGTAACTTTAGTAATAATCGTTAATTTTCTGAAGATTTTCTCCTCGGGTCTCCAATGAAAATGGGCCCCTGGCTCAGCTGGACTAACCCGGTTAACAAATGTCAATAAATGAATAAATATTTCTTAGAAGAGGGAAAGGAGGCTTCAGAAGTAGAAGGTGCCGATCTTCCAGCATGGCCAGGTAAGAGGCCCTTAAGTGCCAACTTATCTCAATGACCAGCAAGTGCCCTGGCCCCAAAAGAAGTGCAGGTCTCACACCAAACTTCTAGTTGAGCTACACCTAAGCAATGGACACAAGGGGAAAGAGGGTCTTGGGGAAGAATTTTGTGGCTGCAAGCTGTACATGTTTTTCAAACCCACAGGAAAACCTTCTCTATCACGGTAGCAAAAAATAAATTCAGCAATCACCAACAGAAAAAAAAAATTATCCTACAGAGAAAAAATCCAACTTCAACAGCAAGAAAACCAGCAACGACTAAACCTTGATACAATACGACTACCAACAGATTAGCTTAAGCAAAGATTAGAAGGCAGAAAAAAAGCCTCTCAAGTCCCTTAGAAAGGCATAAAAGCTGAGAAATGGCACTAATTACAGAAACAACAGGACAGAAACTAGAGAAACAGTTAAAAGTGTAGCAGAAAAAAAAGCTTAAAAAGCTTAAAATCCCTTATCTAACAACAGGATACAAAGACCGCAAATCACACCTTGATTATCAAGCAACAAATGAGATCAACAGTAATATGGGGAACAGGGGAATTGTAGTTACGGGAGGAGTTAGAGCCCTGGATTAAATCTCTTGAAAAAAGTGCTGAGGTCAGATCCAATCAGATCTTATAATCCAAATGTCGAGTCAGAAGGAAAAGAAGACACAAATATAACTCATATGATCTTCAAGAAAACAAAGTCCTTGCCCAGTAAAATCTCAGCAGCTTCCAAATGCCTAACAATGCCTTTTCAGATCCTACACTAGATCTGCATGCTAGCTTGTCTAGTGAACTGAAAATCCTTTTCTTCCTCAGAATGTGCAAAGGATGCTAAATTCTCTGTTTAGATTACCCAACCTAGATTTCAGGTTTTCCATACTGCTTCTAATAAGAGTAGCTGTGACTCAGTCCTGATGTTGCTCAAATACTTATGGGATGAGTTTTGAAACACTTCTTAAAATGAGGTTATGCAAGACATCTCAATAGTTCGTTCAAACAGCTGTGAGCTGCATCTCAAGCCAGCCTAATTAGTATCATCCTGCTTGAAATTTCTGAGTCCAGTGGCTTTTTTCAGGTTATTCACTCCTAAATTAATTACTGGTATTTTATCTTTGATAAACTAGACCAATGTTTTAACTATTCTTGAAAAAACGTCCTGGGATGAGTACCCTACAGAACTAACCTTCCTTTGGCTGGCAAATGAAAGAGTATCCTATGTTCAGCTTAAACCTTCTCTCCTCTTATGGCTAGTGTGGATCCAACAGGCATACTACTGAAGCTACTTTTCTTAATGTGACAAATGACCTCGTGGTGAGGGATGAATGAATATTTAATCTGTTTTTGTCCTCCTTGATTTTTCTTAAGAACTTGATAACAAGAATGAAGGAATCCTGATTAATCAATTGCATTCCAATGGTGACTCCTACAGTTTCAAACAACTTACCCCTTTACTCTACAGGTGTAGCAAACGGGCCGTCTCTTTTAGCTATTCCTCCTCCAGACACTCTACAGTGTGTCAGGTACCATATGACTCAATTTGGGACCCACATTTACTAATGGTAAGCATGCTATAAATCCAAGTTGCCACTAAAATGGAAGTCTCAAAAACAAAAATATCCAAGTATAAATCCAAGAGCTAGGAGCAACCAGTTAAAAAAAAAAAATAAAAAAGCCCTGGAACTACAAGTAGATGTTTATTCACCCAAGTACAACTTTACAGTCTAAAAACTGCTTCATCAGGTATTATAGTTGTACTTGCATGAACAAACATACAGCTACTCATGGTTCCAGAGCTGTTGTATTTTTTTTTTTATTTTTTATTTTCTTGAACTTGAAATGGAAGCCAGCAGAGATATGTTCTCTTGTTACTCATTTGGACTGTCTGAAGAGCATCCTTAAGTAGAGAAAAAAAGAGTTGAGAAATGCAACTCTTAAGGAAGAGAGAGATTGTATGTGAAAATGTGTGTCCGCTCCACCTGTTTGCCTTTCCTGCATATTTTATGCGGGAAAAGGCTGTAGTTTGTTGCTATTTTCTGTCTGGAATTATACTAGAACATACAAGACTTCCAGAAGACCAGGAAACAGCCAAGGGCACCTTATAATCCAGCTTTTTGGAAAAGTATATTCTAACTCCAGAAACAGTTATTTGTCCTACTGTTATTGTTACAGCTGCATTTTCATTACAGAATTAAAAAAATATCAAATGAACAAACTAAGTTCCCTTAATGTTTAGGAGGCACAGAACAATATTAGATTTTAGTGACTCAGCCAGCAAGCTACTCTCACCTTTTCAAAAGCCAAGGAAAACTGAAAAACATACTTCAGCAGCTTAATTCATATTCCAGGTACAGGATATCGAAACCAAACTTCATAATGCAAGTTTTAACCAAAATTAAGCAGACAGTGAAGATGTTCAGCTGTATGTTAGGAATGATTGCTCATAAAAACAGCCCTTCAAGGAGCAGTCAACAAAAAATGTAAATCATAACATTTAGGTACCCTCCCCTCACATCAATTCCCAAGACACATCACCAGTTATGTCTCAGTTCCTATGAGGACAAATTATGATCTTGCACATTCTTTCAAATCTTTGCTGGGTTAGTGCTCAATGCACCTACAGAAATCAGCAGTGCTTGGCACTTTCTGCATTTATTTTATTACCATAATGTCTTCACACAGATTTGCGATGGTGAAAAGGTTATTCCTTTAAAACAAATCCAACTGTAACATTTTAAATGTGTAAAATAAACTATACACATCTGCAATTAAAGTGAAGGAAGAATAATAGTTGTACTGTCATGCTGGCCAACCCTAGACCGATTATGAACTACAATAATTAAATGATTAAATATAACTGCACTATCACCTTTGAGGAGGATCACTGCAACAGAAATAACATTTAAGTAGATGTCCAAGCACTACTGTTACAAGCAAGGAGGGAGGCAGTAAAAAGATCTCCTGAAGCACAGCCATGCCAAAAGCCTGTCCTAACCCTGGACTGTGCATCCAGCAACATTTTGTGAAGCTTTTGACAGTACACAGTTTTGCTGAGAAATGTTCCAGAAACATGTGGTGGATGTTCCTACTGCTGTAAGGATATACTGTGGATTGTCATAACAAGCAAACAATAATGCCCGACAGGCTATGTGTTAATGTGCAACTAAGGCCCATCCAGGGGTGTCAAGAGGCCGGGACACCACAGGTGTCAGGCCACTAAACCCCTGAAAGGGCATTAATTACACATTAACACACACCCTGCTGGGCATTACTGCTCTTAGAGAATGGGCTTTCTGTAAAATTGTTTTACTTTTTTTTTTTTCTATTCCTATTTTTTTTAATATATTTTTTGATGTAAAATAGTTCCTCTGCCTAATGTTTCAAACTTACTGTAATGTATGTTAATAGAGTTGGAAGAAGCATTTTACATCCAAAACATATCTGGTTATCTTTTAAAGTGTTATTTATTTTATTTTTTGGTCCCTTCTTCCTAAATTGTTTGGTTCGTTGGCAGTCATTGCAGATTGAAGTTACCAAATAATGACATACATCTGCGTTTCAGACTTTCATTTCCTTCAGAAAATTCAAGCCAACACAAATCCTTTAAAGAACTTTCTAACTTTATAACAGCAATAATTAAAATCATTTTCTATTTTACAGCCTTTATTTCCCCCTTTATTTTAGACTTTATCCAGATTTATTCATATGAAAGGTCCAGAGGTATGCTAACTTCGTACTGCTGCCAGTAGTCATCTCAAGTCACACACACACACACACACACACACACACACACACACACACACACACACACACACACACACACACACACACACACACACACCTACCTCTGCTTCAGAAAATGCATGCTAACGGAAACCCCGTTAATCTACCAACTTTCTAAGTTTATAAGAGTAATATTTAAACTCCATCCCTATTTTCGGTCCTTTGTTCCCTGTTATTTGAGTCTCTCTCCAGACTTCTTGTGCTAAGAGGTTGAGTGATATGGTTGAGAGGTATGGAAATCTCTTAACTGATGCTGCTGCTGCCAGGGGAAAAGCTTGCTCGTGCTCTCTCACACACTCACAGAGAACGTCTTCTGCTTTCTTGCACACACTCACACATGCAGACAGCAACATAAACGCACACTTTTTTCCTGTTTCATTTACTTTTTTTACACTTGCTAAACAGCAAAACAGCTGATTAGCGAGCGTAAAATAATAGCTCAATCTCTCTCTCTCTCTCTCTCTCACTCTCGTACACTGTCTTAAACACACATGCATGTTTTTTAATTTTAAAAAGTGCTGCTTACCGAGCATAAAATAATGGTAGCTGTTAGTTTTTTTTTCTATCTGAGCTCCACAGCAAGCTTGATATGCTGCTGTGAAGTGGCAGACTCATTTTTCAGTGGGCATTACTTGTACATTAACACCCTGCTGGAGAACATTCGTTCTCCAATCAGGGTGCTGATGGACAGTTCGTCCATTCTCTATAACACAATAATGTGCTAACCATCTATAAAATGTCTATTGGCTGGCAGGCCTTGTTTCACTTTTCTGAAAGACAGTAACACCTGATCAGTTTCCTAAAATTAATGACTGTACAATATCTAAGTTTTTTTGTAAACATCCAATAGATGCAAACAGTGCTCACTATAACTCTTGACAGTTTACACAGAACAGTAGCATATGACTGGATTAACAGACTACAGAAACTACTGCTACAAAAGATTGACTTTATTTCAACACTTTTCCACTGCAGATCAAATAAAGTGCCTTACATAAAAACTTGTTGCCTTAAAATCCTTGGGCAAAAGTAACAGTAACCAAAAAATCTACCTTAAAGGAAAGGCATTTTAACTGCTTAAATTGCAGCTTCAAAGGAGATAACATTAACACTTTGGATGCAAAAGCTCCAAAGAAATAGATGGCTTCTTGGAGGTCTTAAATAATAAGACTCCTTTTAAGGAAAGGCCTTGATGCAAGGATGAGTTGTTTCTGGGATAATTACAAGACTGGCAAAGACTGCAGAAATATGAACACTGGTTTGTGAAGAAGTGAAATCACCCCAAAATAAGTTGTTTAAGCAGTTCAGAAACAGTGGGATAGGACACTGCAAAGGATCCTAGAACTTGCATTAAAAATGAAGGAAATGACTTTTACTCGTCCATACCCAAGATTTCCTTATACAAAAACGTTTAACTTCCTTTAAAAAATATTTAAAACTTGTACAGAAAATAAGCTATCAGGCAGGAATCAAAATTCTATCCTCCATATTAACAGGTCGAGTTTTTTTTTTTAACTTTTTAAACTTTAATCACTATATCTTGCAACATTAGTTCCCAAGCACTGGCATATTTTTAGTAATATTTCCCATAAACATCATCGTGCATTACACGTTTCCTCATAACTATTTTTATTCTATTAAGTATCCCTTCATGTTATGCAATTTCTGCTAATCCTCTTATCTATCCTCCTGAATATTTTGTGTAAATTGCATAAAAATAAACCATAATTGTAGAAACAATTAACTCCCTCTTTCAAAAATGATACCTCTAATTTTTATTTCTTTTACAATATTAAATGCAACCCCAATTGTTGATTTAACTTCTGATTTCCATTTTTCATGTGATGGCTTTTTTGGCTGCCAACAATATTTTTTTTTTTTGGTCTTTGCTGACAGTGACCAAGCCTGAATCTGAAATCTGAGGAAAAAATATGTATCCATCCCTGTATCTTCCTGTTCAGAGTCAGACTCTTGAATGCCCTTAGAGGACAGCCCAGTGTCCGATGCTCTCTGTGTGTGGGGTTTTCTTTCTCTAAGACTATTTCTATAATATGGCAGTCCTTTTACTGATAGGACACTGCGATTTCTCAGTCCCTTGGAAAATACTATGACAGTTGTTACAGAAGGATTTTACATAATACACATCCATTCCTTCTGTTCGGTTTCCTTTACAGGATGTGTGTGCTACTGACTGCAATTCTCCTGAGAGTCAGTACACTGATGTACAAAGTTCCTCAGGGTCTTAAAATGTATACACGATTCCCAAATATGACCCAGCAACTATAGCTTTAGTTGATCCAACCGCTAAGTACTTAGTTAATTCCAATCCTTCTCTTTATGATAAGGATGAGAAAATTATTTATAGGTATGGGAGGAAGTGGACACTTTGCAATTTTTTTTAAACAAGAAACACCTTTACTAAATAATCATGTATGACTTGGGCAATCTTACATTTATATAAATGAAAATAAACAATACCGAGACAATCTCAGTTGCAAACATTATACATTACAAACCTAGCCAACACAACTGCAGCTGCAAACATTATACATCAATTATAATAGTCACTGTTAATAAGCCATTACTTATTCAGTTCCTGCCTTATTTTAAACCACATTCCTCCTCTGCAAGTAGTGATCCCACACCTCCAATTTTTCCTATGTAATTTGCTCCTACTCTTTTCTAAGATCCCAATTTCAGTTATTTTATCTTTGTTACTATCTTCACTACTTCTAGCAAAGTTGGTTTTAATAGAGTTCCATTTTCTAGTAATTGCTTTTTTTGGCAGTCATAATTAAACTCAGCAAGACCTTACTTTGTCTAGGCAATTCTGATTCTGTATCTCATTTAAAAAAAAAAAAAATCATTTCTTTAGTTAAACCAATTTGCCCACCTAGCATCTCCGATAGAGCAGTCAGCAGAGAATCATTAAAATGTGCCGGTTCCTTACAGTCCCAGAAAATATGTTCCCAGTTACCTCTTTTCCCCATCACACCTCCAACAGTTGCTGCCTACCTGAGGAAAAATTCTTTGGAGTCTACTTGGGATATAAAAATACCTATCTAAACACTTCACGCAAAGATCCTAAATCTTCAAAACTACGTTGCATATTTGGGAGACATACAGATACCCCCCATTGTTTCTTTGTGAACTGCTTATCCAACCTCTCTTCCCAATCATTTTTAACCTCCTCTGATTCTTATAGTTTTGCAATATTCTATACGCTTTAATTATTCCTTTCTTCTGTTCTAGATTCCATTAAAAACTCTATCAGTGCTGTTCTTTCATTTAGGACCACACTATGTCTTTCTCTTTGCCCATACTCTGATATCAATCCTTGATGGGGAAGGCAATCTGTAACCTGCAGCCCAAATAAGTTCTTGGTGTCCTCCTATTCTACTACCTTTCCATCTCTAGTTATTTGCTCCCATTCTACTGGTTCCTTTACCAGTTTTCTCCAACAATTTCCATCCCCCTCTTGCCTATTATCTGTATCCTAATTACAGTCATCCCTATTGGCAGAATCTCCTTTTTCTATTCCTATATTCACTTAGTTCTCAAGATACTTTCTGCTACTTTATGAATATAATATACTGCATGCTTACTGTTATTCTCCTTTAAGGTCTACATCCAAAATCCCAGTCTCTTGTTTCTTAAGCTTCCTTGCTGTTTCATCATCGCTTTCCACTCTGAATTACAGTTTTCTGCATGTGCTATGTATAGGAGCCTTAACTGTACAGCTATGAAATACCCTTTCAAACTGGGTAATCCCAATCCACCCTGTTCTACTGGAAGAATAAGCTTAACCCAACTTGACTCTTGCAGTCCTCCTCTCTCAAATAAAATCCTTCAGCTCTTCATGAATAGCTATCCACAACTTCTCCTCTAGTTGATAAAAATATGCCTGATCTGTGTATAAAATTAAAGGGACTAAACATTTTAACTGCTTGTACCTTACTATCAATATCCATGTAACAGAGCTTACATTTTCTCAATTTTTATATTATCTTTTATTTAATCTCTTCCCACATATCCTTAGCTGCCACACAGGAACCATTTTTAATCCATACTCCTAGATAATCCATTTTTACATGTCCTCATAAATTAGGACATTGCTAAATCAATTCATCTGTAGGTACACAGTTTACCGCGATTGCCTTTGTTTTAGCTTCATTAATCTTATATCCCGAAAATATATGAAATTGTCTCTGTTTCACAGCACTGTAATGTCCCTTTCTGATTTTGTCAGGTATAAAATAATGTCATCTGCAAACAGAGCCAGCTTTTAACTACCATACCAATTATATCCTTAAATTTCTAACTCCATTATTTTCTTTGCTAGTGGTTCTATATATGATGCAAACAACAAAGGGGAGAGAGGATGCCCCTGACTAGTTCCACTGCACAAGCAGAGGTCAAAGAGGGTGGGGTCCTCTTTGATAATTTTCACCTCTGATCCCTCATATATCCTCCTAATCAACCTTATAATCTTTTCAGGAAATGCAAATGCTTCCATTGCCCTGCTCATGTCCCAGCTTACTCTGTCAAATTCTTTCTCTGCATTAAGACCCATCAACAACAATGGTACTTTCTTGCATTCTACTTCCCTTTGGGATTATCAGTGTTCTGTTAATGCTGTCAAATGTTTGCCTCCCCTTCACAAAACCACAATGATCCATATCTATCAATTTTTGGCATTAACGTTTGCCACTCTTAGACATGAACACTTTATAATCATGGTTTAGTACTGAAATGGGCCTGCATGAGGCTTGGTCTGATGGATTTTCACCCTCTTTAGGGAATACAACTACCACTGTTGTCTTCCAGGATGTTGGTACTAATATTCCTTCTTAACTCATTCCCTCCAGTACAACTCTTTTGAGTGTGTACCTTTAACTCCTAGTGGGTGTGGCCTGAGCCTTTAAAAATTAAGTTATCACCTTAGAATTTTAACAAATACTCACTGATCGAGGTAAAATATCGATACAGTTGTGTCTGCCATCATGTATACTTCAAGATAAAATATTCTGATACCCTGGATGTAGCATGGTTTTGGAATTATTAATGCAAGTACGAACAAGTAATATTTGACGCCTAGAGGAGCAGTAGGAGGTAACTGAAGATCCACCTGGAGGCATCACTCGGATGTAATGAGTTAAAATACTGTTAAACAAAACTTTCCAGATCTTTATCAGTTTTTCTTTCCCTCCTAGCTTCCAAACTTCCACAGGAATATCATCTATTCCTGGTGACTTTCCTGTAGATTGGTTACACATCACAATTTTTCTCTCATCTCCTCCTATTTCATCTATCTCTAACCTTGGCATATTTAATTCTTCCATAAACATTTCCATCTTTTCCAGATTTCCGTATTTCTCTGCTTTATACAAACTTTCATACAATTTCTAAAATACTTCTAATACAGCTATAAGATCTCTTATCTTCCTTGTATAGACCCCCTAAGCTTGACAACAGCCCTTTCTTCTTTCTGCTGCCTAAGTCGTTGTGCTAAATGTTTTTGTGCTCTACTGTTACCAAACAGCTGCCTAACAGCAATCTTTCTAAACCCATGCATATTATCGAGGTAATCCCTTATTTTCTGCCTAGCATTCTGCAGCTAATCCTCTTCTTGTTTTGTGAGATTCCCCCTATTCTGCATTACTTTAACATTTGTCAGCAGCTCTAATTAATTCTCATTACTTCTTAACCGTAGCTCCCTTTCTTTTATTTCCAAGTTATTTTAAATTCCCTTAATTTTACCCCACTCCCTAGCTATATTTTCAGAAGTAATTTCTATCCTCTCCAATAACCCCTGAATAATCTCCACTACCCATTCCTTAAATTCCTTTCTTTTCAACAGAGAGGTAGGAAAGTGCCAGTGTCTCATTTTTATTTCATTACCCCATGTTTTTACTTTAGCTATTATTGGTACATGATCTGAAATAGTTATTGGGTATATATCAAGACCTTCACTTTAATGTACATGTTCCTGTAAAATATAAACTCTCTAACCGGAATATGTAAATTCACTCCAAACTCCTATCACTGAATTCACATCTTCCACGCCAAATATTTTCATAAATTTCTTCAAAACTCTACCCTCCATTGTTACACTTTCCCTTCTGGGCCCCCAGACACCTTCACTGTTGCAAATCACATTCCAGTCCCCACCGAAACATAATATCCCTTGCTGAAAAATTATTATTTCTCCAAGAATTTTCTTAAGCTCCACTACAGCAGTTTTAGGTGGAGTATAAATACATGCCAGTGCAATCCTCCTCCCTTGCCAGTAGCCTCTTAGCACTACAAATCTGCCAATAGTATATTTTTTATCGTCTTCCATCATTATTGGAGCTCCTCTTGCAATTAATATGAGTTTTCCTTTCTCCCAGGTACTCTGCTGAATAACCATCCTGAAAGCCTTTTATTAAAGTCACATGTTCAGTTCTGTCTCTCCTGTAACATAGCTATTTGCAGTCTACAATTTTTAATATAATTCAATATTCTTTCTTTTTCATATTTATCTACAAGCCCACTGACATTTGAAGATACTACTGAAAGCATCATTGCATTAAAGTTATTATTCCCACTTTTTATGTATACAACACATTTTCTCTTAAATGCCTAACTCCAGCTTTTATGTTACATGCATACAACATTTGACAGGTTGAACTTTTATACAATTGTTTCTTGTTCTATCCATTTGAGCCTATGTCACACCTTACAAAAGTTTTTGTTTTATTGAAAGCCCTCAAAAAACACACACACATACCTAATAACCCCCCCCAAGACCTATTAACTCCAGACTAACACACAAAACTATGTACATCTTCAAATACTGAAGTTTTACCCTCCTAATAGGAACAAACATCCCAAACTGATAGCCACATTCACAGACATGAGGTAACCTAAAGGAAAGGTTAATGGTGCAGCCTGTGCTCCAACTAAGTGCTAATTGGTTTTGTCTTTTCTATACAGCTCTTATTGCTGGGAAAACCCCTGAATGGTTTCAGAGAACATTATCTCCTAGCTAATTTCTCTTTTTTTTTCCTCAGCCAATCACTCTCCACCAGACTGCAGCCAATTTCTCTTTATCAGATTTTCATGGTAACACTAAGACCAGCTGCAGAATTGCTACTGAACATACATGTATCTGCTATTAATGTTCAATATTCTTTTTCATTTACTTGCTTACTCTTAAAACTTGTTACTAAATCAATCTAAAGTCCTTAATCCAGTCATTCCCCCCCAAGAAAGAATGAGAACAACCACATTGATTTTTCTTTTGTCATGCTCTTCTAGCCAGACTTTTTTGTCATTGTATTGCCTACATTTCTTCAAAATGAAGAGGAGAGAGAGGAAGGGGAACGAAGAACAGCAGCAGATTTTACAATCTATATTGCACTTAAAAATAACTGAGAAAACTATTTTATAGCATGTAAAGAAAACCATACACCACAAAAATAGTGCTGATAAGAATTTTTTTTACATACAGTTAACTTTCTCCCTAATTTTCCCTTCCCCAAAGCATTTTTTAACATTAAAGACATGAAGTAGGGCATATCCTTTAGTCTTTCCCACAAGTCCAACAAATTTTGCAGAAGCCCAATATTTCCAGATTTTCTTGTTGTGTCATATTTCACAAATATAATTATTGCACTCTAATCCCACATTAAGTTATTGATTTTATTAATATTCATCTCCCAAATCCTGTCTCTGCTTCATTTCCAGCGTAATCTTGATTCTTCTAGTCAACTCCCATGCTTCCTTCCTTCACTCCAGCATTTTCCGTTAAAATATTGGAAAAGGTTTCACAGGAACAGTCTCTATGGGGTCTTTATTACCAGAAGAACAAGAAGCAGAATCTCTTTCTCTTCCATAGCTCACTTTTTGTATTTCCTCTTTAGCATGTACTTCATCAAAAAATGAATTCTGTCCCTCTAGGGAAGAGCATTTTAAAGACAGCTGGGTACAGCAGTTTAATTTCCCACCTGAATCTCAACATTCCCTGAATGGAGTGGAATAAACTTTATTCTCTTCTGCCTTGTGTACAGTGAGTAATCATTCTCCACACTCTGCTGTCTCCCACTTTTAGTACGTTGTCCTTCTGCGACATTTCTGTCAAAATCAACTCCTGCTGGTAGGACTGCATCTTTACTATTAAAGGTCTATGTTGCTTTCTCATAGCCAGGTTTGGAGCATACACATGATGTGCCCTTTCAACTAACAACTCCTACTGTGGAATACCAGTCCAGTTGCTTATTTGTTTTTTTTTATTATTATTCATAAAATTAATGCATTCTGCTTCTTCCCGATTCTCTGGTATAGCTGAAAATCCCAGGTTTTCCCTACATGCTATGACCTCTAATTCCCATTTTTTTAAAACATCTCTTCCTGAGCAGTTTCATATTCAGCCATCCCTTTTCTTCATTTTGACCTATAATATTTATAGCTTTATCACCTCATCTGAATATTTGTTTAAAGCTTCTTCCAACCAGGTCTGTGTGCAGTTGTCTCCTATCTTCTTGTAGGTTACTGGAATTCATGTCTGGAGGTTGCATTGATTTTTGCTGAACTGCACAACTCTGCTCAGTCCACATTTCTTCCTCACGTTTTGTAGCTGTTTTTTTCCAGGTCCTCTGTGTTTTTTTT
>NC_056748.1:519267934-519296048 GCF_019279795.1 Protopterus annectens | reverse complement strand
GCATCTAGCAATGATCATTCTCAAGGGAATGGGTAAGACAGAACACCTGTGTTACATCATCATACACAGCCACACTGACTGATGACATCATTTGTAATGCATAGAGGCAAGACTGGGTATGCCTGGTACAGAGCTTTATCTACCACAAGGAGTGAGCAGACAGACTGCTGCATGTTAGAATATTGTAGGGAAGTTTGCATGTGATACACACTGAATAGGGAAAGTAGACCATGTCAGTTTGAAGTTGTTTGCGCCAAAGACTGTAAACTTATAAAATTTAAGATTTATCTTAAAACGAAATATATATATATATATATATATATATATATATATATATATATATATAATGAAAGAAAACACAATGCATTGTGTTTTCAGCTTTGCGTAGTGTTTAAGATGGCAGTACTCTAATTACTTAAGATCTTTTATAACTAGTTAGGCAAGTGAAATAGCTGCATGAGAATTTCAAAAATATTCTAGTGTGATTCAAAAGTGTAACAACAAAGAGGAAACACAGGAATGGTCCGTAATCAGGAACTGCAAGCTGGCATCAACTACAAGAAGGACGACAGTTTACCTAGGTTTCGTCTTTATTCACAGACTTCTTCAGAACAAAAACTTGTGCAAACTTTAGGCAATAAATATACTCCCACTAATTGAATTCAATTAATTAATTTCAATTAAATCTAATTAAGCATACCCATCTCCCAATAAAATTTGACCAAGCCAAAACTTCAAAGTTAAAATACTTACAAAACTAATAATGTATACCTAAATTTTCATTTAAAACCACTAGCTGTATGTTATCAATATAATATATGTAATATTTTATTTTATTACGAGACAAAAAATGAACTACACATAAAAACAATAAATCACAATATATCTCAACTGATATTGAATTGCTGTTCAACAAATATGAATAAGATAATTAATGTAAAAATAAAACTTACACATAATATTAAGTAAATAATGCAAACC
This sequence comes from Protopterus annectens, assembly GCF_019279795.1. NCBI lineage: Eukaryota > Metazoa > Chordata > Ceratodontiformes > Protopteridae > Protopterus > Protopterus annectens. The sequence goes on along the minus strand of NC_056748.1, from coordinate 519,295,067 downwards.
ATTTTAAAATTTATTAATAAAATCAAAAAGGTATATATATCAAATGAAAATGTATCAATTTACCCCATGATATGTTTTAACTTTAAAATGGGGGCAATACGTATATTGTCATTGATGCCTGGGAACACTGTGGCATCCAACCTCAACTGCCACTTCATTTCACATATGTCAAGGTGTACATCTAAAACTCCACCTTGACTATCTTTTTTGATGTGCTGTATCACACAAAATTTAAATTGATGCCCATTATTTTGTTCAATATGCCTAACTAATGCATTGGTATTTCTCATATGTTTAATATCCAAAATATGCTCACTGATTCTTTCTTTAAAAGATCTGCAAGTTTTTCCTACATAAAAAGCTGAGCATTGGTAACATTTAGCTAAATAAACAACATTTTTGGTGTAACAATCAAAATGCCCATGTAAACCAATAGACACGTTGGCCACTACTATTTCTGAACCTGTAACCAAAATGTACTGGCACATGTTACATCTCCCACACTTAAAATTACCCTTAGCCCTGCTTGAATTATCTGTATCACCCATACAAAATCCTCCCTTTTCAAACAGTTGCTTAAAAGATCTTCCCTTCCTATATACATATTTTGGAGGATTGTTTAACTTACTCCATACATTATTATCCAGTCTCAGCAACCTCCAATTATTATGTATAATATCCACTATATACTTAGTATCATAGGAATATGTGGTGATGAAATAAATGTCAGATTCACCTGTTCCAGAACCATTTTTTATACTGTCATTTACACCATTTTCTATAATACTACTCCCCTTTTAATTTTTGGATTTATATTATTACTATTAATATTGTTGTTCGTTAAAGAATTCACATTACTATTCATGGTTAATAATGCCATATAAGCACCATTGTTCCTTTTCCGTAATACTTCATCACCTATGGATTCACACAAAACAATAGGGTACCCACTCTTAATAAACATACCCTTTATAAATTCCACCTCACTAAAAAATTCTTGCTCCTCACTAACCATTCTGGCTGCCCTAACCATCTGATCTTTTACTATGGCCTTCTTCTGATGGCTAGGGTGCCAACTATGATAATTCAGATATGAGTTTGAAAAGGTGGGCTTTCTATAAATACCAGAAGTCAAACATTTCCTTACTTTATCAACCTTCAACTGAACATCTAAGTATTATAGTTCATCTTTACTAAATTCAAAAGTAAACTTAAGAAACTGCACTGTGTCATTTATATAATCAATAAATATTTTGATTTTTTCAACACCACCCTCCCAGATCACAAAAATATCATCCAAAAAATGGGTATAGTGTTGAATATATTGCTTGTATTCACTAGAAAACACATATTCCTGTTCCCAGAAGGACATTATATAATTAGCATATATGGGGGCACATGCAGCCCCCATTGCCAATCCTGTATTTTGCTTAAAATAATGCCCTTCAAAAAATATGTAGTTATTATCTAATACAGCTTCCATTAGAGTAACGAATACATTAATACAGTCTTAATCGTACATCCCTGTCTTTCCTAATTGACATTCTAACCATTGTAATCCTATACCACTTGGAATTACCGAAAAAAGATTACAAACATCAATAGCCAACAAAATTGTATGTTCACTAATCCTAACTGTTTTGAGCTTCTCCAAAAAATCCCATGAATCCTTTGTAATATAATCAAATTTCTTTATGCCTTTCTGTAAATGAAAATCCAAACACCTACTAATAAAACATGTCTTACTTCTCTTCCCATCTACAATGGGCCTAAATTTAACATTGTCCAACCCCTTATGCAATTTTGGAATGCCAAAAATGCTGCTAACCATTGGAAAATAATTTTTTAAATAATAATACTCAGACTCATCAATTTGACCTTGCATTATAAGATCTTCTATCAGCAAATCTATTTTGGAATATGCTATATGCACCTGAGTCTAACTGCTTTCCTCATAAGTGTCACCCCCTAACATACTTAACATGTAGTCAATGTAGTCATTATTATCCATAATGACAGTACCACTACCTTTGTCAGGCTTCATGAACCTGAGAGTTTTGTCATTAATTAATTCTTTTAATAATTGAATTCAATTAGTGGGAGTGTATTTATTGCCTAAAGTTTGCACAAGTTTTTGTTCTGAAGAAGTCTGTGAATAAAGATGAAACCTAGGTAAACTGTCGTCCTTCTTGTGGTTGATGCCAGCTTGCAGTTCCTGATTACGGACCATTCCTGTGTTTCCTCTTTGTTATTGTTACAAGTTGTTTTGTGTGGTCCATTTATTTGATTCAGAAGTGTAATCACGTAAACTCATGTACACAGGGTGGGTGGGCAATGGGGGGGGCTAAGGCATTTGCCTCACATGACCACTCTTTACTAATGGCTCTATATGTTTTCTAGAACTTTCTAGTACTAATCAGATTCAGCACCATCAATCTGACCTACTGAAGGAATTTGATTGATTATCTCTGCAGTCTGTAATGCTTAGTTACTACACATAAGTGGCACTCTCTGAAATTACTTTCAGCAAGTCAACATAAATCGATATAGGATTGGGGAACTTTTCTGAGGACTCCTGGATATGTCACTTTTCAGAAAACATTTCCATTAAAGCTATAGTACAGGATATTTCAACATTATATGCGTGTGTGTGTGTGTGTGTGTGTGTGTGTGTGTGTGTGTGTGTGTGTGTGTGTGTGTGTGTGTGTGTGTGCGTGTGTCTGTGTGTGTGTGTGTGTGTGTGTGTGTGTGTGTGTGTGTGTGTGTGTGTGTGTGTGTGTCTGTGTGTGTGTGTGTGTGTGTGTGTGTGTGTGTGTGTGTGTGTGTGTGTGTGTGTGTGTCTGTGTGTGTGTGTGTGTGTGTGTGTGTGTGTGTGTGTGTGTGTGTGTGTGTGTGTGTGTGTGTGTGTGCGTGTGTGTGTGTGTGTGTGTGTGTGTGTGTCTCACTGGGTACCATTGTTTTCATGTGCAGTGTGTAACCTTTAGGTGATGGTAAGATGCATTAATATGGTGAGTTTAGTGAACTATCAGGAGGAGAGATGAGTCACCAAAGGTTTAGACAGAGCCATAGCAAAGGTGAGGTGAAGAAGGCAGCTGCCCCATACAAAAGCTAGTACAGAGCACTATCTGCATGAAGATGAAATGGCAATGGTCCCAGTAAGCAGTGTGTGCAATCATTTAAGTAACTGCACTTGTAATCACAGCTGCTTAAATAACAGTCACTGTTTGGCCTGTTGTAAAGTGTACATTAGCAGAGTCCATGACTTGCTGATTGATCAGTCTGATACTGATTTCAGACTTGGAAGTCAAGGTGATTGGCAGCTCATAGTACCTTACACTGTTCCCATCTCCAATCGCATCTTTGTCAATGTGTGTTTGTGTGTGTGTGTGTGTGTGTGTGTGTGTGTGTGTGTGTGTGTGTGTGTGTGTGTGTGTGTGTTTGGATCCTCAGCTGTGGGGCATGTTTTCTTTTTCTTTTTCTCATAGAGGGGTTAGCAGATCAGGTGGGGGCTTTGCTCAGAGGTTCATCTGGCTCACCTACAACTCTGGATATATTTAATGTTCAATGATATAGGCACTGACCACTACATCTGGCTAGTAATTGTAAAGGCACATAAAATCAGGAAAGAAAATGCCACTTTTACGACAAATTGTCTCCAACCATGGGTATCTTCTTAAAACACTATTGATTTTTTTTTCTTTTTTGGATAAACAGTCAAACTTTTTTATAACTATTAGATCAGTGAACGGGCACACACATTTTATACTGTTTTGATTCTGTGTTCTTTGGAAAAAGAGAGGATTTGGTCACCCCTAATATGAAAGACCTATACACTTCTTGAAGGCATGAGCAGGGTTTAGATTCCTAGCTGTATGGTAATCCAAGCATTCCACCTTTTTCAGAATGACAAACTGGTCTTAGGAATAATGATTTTGCACCATAAGATACAGAATCTCTCTGTCTAGTGAGCCTGGGTTACTAATATGACTGTAACATCTTTCCTCTTATTAAATCTTAACAGAATAAGAGAATACCTGGCAGAGAGAGAGAGAGAGAGAGAGAGAGAGAGAATGTTATTGTTTATATACAGCATTTATTCTTAACTACATTCCTGAGAGCATAATTAATGCTGCGATTCTTCATCTACTTATTACATATCTTATCATCTGCATATAATTAATCTGAGTGTCCTGATCAGAAAAATAATAAGCCATTCATTACCTACATTTATGGATATATGTTAACTAAGAGACATGAGATACTAGACACAAAACTACATATTACCTGAAATTCACCTAGATGCAAATAGCTGTTAAGACAATATTGCTTGCTTTCCCCTTCAGAATTCAGCCTGTCATTCTGTCTCACGGCAGTTAAAATAATCCAGTATTGGGATGGGAATTTGTATGGTTTTTTTTCAGTGCTGTACCCATAAACATGAGTACATTCCCCAATGCATTATCATAAAAGAAGTGAAAACATCTGTGATATACTTCCGTAATAAGTGCAGAGAATATTGCTTCTCAGTTGTCTTTCTTTCTCTATACAGCACTCAAAATGAAAAATGCCATAGGATTGTACGTGTCTGCTATCTTCACATTCAGTTTCAATTTTCAGTTAGATTGCTTGGATCATCAGAGATGCTTTTTCCAACCTCAGTGAATTTCTAAATTTGGAAACAAAAAAACTATGAAGATTAGAAAAGATGGAAACAAAAACTATAGAGTTTAATAAAGATGGAAGTAAGGAAAAGAAAGCTTAATGCAGTTCACTAGGAGGTGGAAAAGTGGAGACATCAACATATGCACAATTGAATGGGTCAGGATCATGTAAATGAAGACTGATTCAGTGAAGATTGATTGATTATGATTTGTAAAATTAGTTAGCAAGTTCAAGAGTCTTTTTTAAGTTATATACAAACCCCTTCACATCCAGTACAAGAGGTTGTACTCACTGCAACTTGTTGACCAATGCAACTAACTCTAGACATCAACAAAATTTAGGATAACATTAAAAAAAGTTTTCCAAATGTCCCATCAGTTTATTGCCTTATCAGATAAGTGGGCTTTGCTCAGTTTGTCCTTAACAGACAAAACAAATCACTAAGCCATCACCCAAGTCAGTAGGGTCAGTTCATTCTTATGATACCAGATTAAAACATGAAAAATGTGCAAGGCTGCAGCTTCGCCAGTAATATCAGACATTTTACCAATTAAGTCAGTGAGAGAATGTGCTGCTTCTTCTGCGTCTGGAGTTATTGTGCTTTCATACCCTCAGCAGCTGGTACCAACACCTTCTGATTCAGTGCTGACTACTGCACACACAGTTAGTGTCCCCCAACTTCTGACGGCACTGCCATTACACCTAATCAGTGCCGACACTCATGTATTCCCTTACCAGCTTCCAACAATCTGCAGCCTTGAACCAGGTATCAGTCTGATGTCTTTGTTAAGTAAAAGGTAATGTTAATGCTTGTGCCAACATCCTATGCTCACTTTGGAAACTGTGAGTCTAAATTTGCTCCCTGCATCCCTCCATCTTTGATGACCTGTATACAAACCTTACACTGCTGAATTCTCAAGGAGAACATTCTTTGTTTTCTGCACTCCTCCTGAGCATGACTACCTTTGTGCACCTGTTCAAAAGACCCACTAACATGTTTTAACACTGTCTCAAGCCACTATCGTAGCTGCTCACAACTACCTACTACTACATAATGCTGCAGTGTCATGATGTGCCATCATGACTTTGATTTAATAATGGTAGGTGTTCTCTGTGTAGAGACAAACTATGGCTTAGACAAGATTAGCTGTTTATCTGTATCTATATTGCTTCACTTTGAATCGGAGGGGATCTTCTGTCTAGGACCTTTGTGACACCTAGCATGTCCAGCTACATTGTGCTTGCTGAATTAGCTGTATGTCTTTCTGTAATACATCTTTAGTAGTTCCTAACTTAGCCTCACTATTATTTCTGTAAATGCTCCATATGTCACCTGTTGTAACTACTAGTGATAGCTGACCTGCATTCTTTATAAACAAACCACATGTGTTCTGGGATATACTCTGAGGACCAGATAACATACTAAATAAACTGCTGAGGTTCCAGAACCCACTCTGTCAAATGTGCTTTTACAAAGAAACTAATCTGCTTCAACAACAGTCAGGTACAACACCTCAGTACTGTCACAGCTACACCACCACAATCAGGTACAGCACTACAGTAGTGTCACAGCTGTACAATAAAGGTCAGGTACAACACCTGAGTACTGTCACAGTTGCATGACCACAGTCAGGTACAGCACTACAGTACTGTCACAACTGTACAACAACAGTCAGGCACAAAACCTGAGTACTGTCACAGCTGCACCACCACCATATTAAGGTACAGCATCTGCAGTACTGACACAAATGGACCACCGCAGTCAGGTACAACATGTGTAGTAGCATCACTGATGCACCGCCACAGTCAGAAACAGCATGTATTTTATTGTTAGAGCTGTGGCACCTGTCAGGTACAACACTTGCAGTAGTGTCACAGCTGTATTTTACTTATTTTTTATATATTCATTTGTATTTGTTTTCTGAAGTAGAGCACTGATTTCCATCGAGGCTTTCAGACTCAGCCCAAGAGTGGTATCTGGTTAAGTGATTTGCTCAGAGTCACACAGAGGCTAAGGGAATCAAACCTTGCACCTCTGGACCACTGGAAACAGCTCATTAACAGCCCCTTAATCATATAAGCCAACTGCCAGACTGTCAGGTACAAACCTGAGTACTGTCTGAGCTGCACCACCACAATAGGACACAAAATTACAACTGCAGTACTCACACAAATTCACTACCACAGTCAGGTGCATCTGCAGTATTCTTACAGCTGCACCACCATAGTAAGGTATAGCATCTTCATTACTGCCACAGCTGTACCACCTCAGTAAGACGCAACAGTACAGCTACAGTACTAACACAAATTCACCACCACAGTCAGATGCATCCTGCATCTGCAGTACTCTCACAGCTGCATCACCATAGTAAGGTACAACATCTTCAGTACTGCCACAGCAGCACTACCACAGTAAGGTACAATACCTGCAGTGCTCTCACAGCTGCACCACCACAGTAAGGTACAATACCTGCAGTGCTCTCACAGCTGCACCACCATAGTAAGGTATAATACCTGCAGTACTCTCACAGCTGTACCACCATAGTAAGGTATAATACCTGCAGTACTCTCACAGCTGTACCACCATAGTAAGGTATAATACCTGCAGTACTCTCACAGCTGTACCACCATAGTAAGGTACAATACCTGCAGTACTCTCACAGCTGCACCACCACAGTAAGGTATAATACCTGCAGTACTCTCACAGCTGTACCACCATAGTAAGGTACAATACCTGCAGTACTCTCACAGCTGTGCCACCACAGTAAGGTACAATACCTGCAGTACTCTCACAGCTGTACCACCACAGTAAGGTACAATACCTGCAGTACTCTCACAGCTGCACCACCACAGTAAGGTATAATACCTGCAGTACTCTCACAGCTGTACCACCATAGTAAGGTACAATACCTGCAGTACTCTCACAGCTGTACCACCACAGTAAGGTACAATACCTGCAGTACTCTCACAGCTGTACCACCACAGTAAGGTACAATACCTGCAGTGCTCTCACAGCTGCACCACCACAGTAAGGTACAATACCTGCAGTGCTCTCACAGCTGCACCACCATAGTAAGGTACAGCATCTTCAGTACTGCCACAGCTGCACCACCACAGTAAGGTACAATACCTGCAGTACTCTCACAGCTGCACCACCATAGTAAGGTACAATACCTGCAGTGCTCTCACAGCTGCACCACCACAGTAAGGTACAATACCTGCAGTACTCTCACAGCTGCACCACCACAGTAAGGTACAATACCTGCAGTGCTCTCACAGCTGCACCACCACAGTAAGGTACAATACCTGCAGTGCTCTCACAGCTGCACCACCATAGTAAGGTACAGCATCTTCAGTACTGCCACAGCTGCACCACCACAGTAAGGTACAATACCTGCAGTACTCTCACAGCTGCACCACCACAGTAAGGTACAGCATCTTCAGTACTGTCACAGATGCATCACCACAGTAAGGTACAATACCTGCAGTACTCTCACAGCTGCACCACCATAGTAAGGTACAGCATCTTCAGCACTGTCACAGATGCATCACCACAGGCATGTATAAAACCTGAGTGCTGTCATAGATGCAACACTACAGCTAGGAACAACACCTGTAGTACTGTCACAGCTGCACTGGGATACTGGGACATTTTTGTATTCCATGCAAAATTATCAAAAGAGATACAGTAAGCAGGGAATGTATTCTGCTTAAATTTTGGGCATATAATGTGAAATAGCAATCATATGATTGGTAATAGACAATTTCATTTCATCCCGAAAAGACCAAGCGCAATAACTCCATGGCAAGGTTAGCCACTTGACATTGTAAACATTGGGTCTAGATGACTGTCACACTTAAAGTGACACATCAACCCTCTTCTATAAAAATGAGGAAAAGGGGGTTGTGGATGGATGGATGGCTTGATGGATGGACTGATGGATGGGTCATGTAAGATGACTGCTATACCTACAGCCAGTTGGCCCAGTCATTCCATGGTTATGGGAGTCAGAGACTCTCTGGCAGCCCAGAGCCATGCAACCTATTTATTCCTGCCTGGGAATCCCTCAGTCTCATAGTGAGAGTCATGTGATAAGGAGTATGGCAGCCTTGCTGATCCTGTGAAGTGGTCTGCCCTCTCCCCTGGGGGAGCAACTTCTTCCCTGTAGTTCTTCTTCTGGGATCTATAATAGCTGACCTCTGATGGTTTTTCTTAACTCACAACATAAATGCACACTGAGAGCCCTCTCAATAGACCTGAACATCACACGGTAGACACCTAGTGCACTATTTGTCACCCATAAGGAGGATTAGAGCCCCATCCCCACACCCAGATGAGGGAGCAAGCAATGACTGCTCACTCCCATCCTTCTCTGGTAGCTCTATTTGAACTTGGGTTACCTACATCTTATTTAGGGCTTTATCCCTGTATGCCATAGAGTGCTTATGATTAGACAGGAATAATTGTCAAAATATTTTGTTTTATGCTGGAGAAACTCCCACACCCCCTGCTATGTCTTTAAATCATTTGAAAAACTAACATTATTCTGAATGAAAACAAATACGTACAGTTTTACAAACAGAAGGATTTACATTTCTCCTTTCTTCTGTGATGTCAGAATGGGAAATCTAAATTTCTGAAAATATTGTACTGTAATTTTTCTGATTCTAGTATTTCTATTTGATAAAAAGACTTGGATCTCCTGCCTTGATACTGATTGTATTGATAGAGAGTGTGTGTGTGTGTGTGTGTGTGTGTGTGTGTGTGTGTGTGTGTGTGTGTCTGTGAGTATGCGTGTCTGTGTGTGCGTGGTTGTGTGCATGTGAATGTTTGCATGCAGGGGTGCCAGTGCTACAACAATGCATGGACTGGTAGGGAGGTTTAGTAGTGGGGCTAACTCAGTCAACATAGGATAAATAAATATCCAAAACCAGTAAAACAAATGACACAAGTCTTAACAAAGCAGTAAAGTGTTATATGCCTTTGAAAATCCTGGTAAACCACATGCACAGCCCCACCATGATTTATTGTTTTAGCATCCATTTAATGAAGTCTATTGGAAAAACCTGGAATGATTTTCCTTTGGGAAACTCATGTTATTTGGGATCTAGCAGCCACCTTATTTCTAACTATTAAAAATCATTTGAAAGAAAGTAGACAGATTCTGTAACCACACAAAAACACTACAAACTTGAAAGTAGAATAAAAACACCAAATCCAGAACGGACAACTTCCAGGCAGGCAAAATACTCAGACCATAAAATATTTTTTAGCGCTTTCATTCACTTTATTACCGTGAACTTCTTCAGAAAAACTGACAAAGAACACACCCTTTCCTTTTATACTATTCAAATGATACTTCTCAGGAAGTGATGTAATAACTTCATGCATATTAAAACCATATTTGCAATATTTTCAAAAAACAAATAAACATAATTTTTACCTATAATTCTATCTATACTTAAATATATAAAATAAATATGATGAGTAAAATGTTTAATATATACAATCATTCTATTTTAAACTGTCTTTCTATATAATAAAAAACATTTTAAATTGGTGACTTCATTTAGCCCTGGCGTTTCATCTGCCCCAAACACCAGTTGCCAAAAAGCCTCTCTACATTCCAAACTATTATTTAAATCTCCCACTAAAAAACCTTTATCTACACTGTCTAAAACAAAAAACTCATATTTTTTTTAAATCAGAACATGAAGGTGCATGTCTAGCCAGTGCATTATTTTTATCCTTCTTCTTTATGGCTAAAATGTGTTCGTAGATCCTACGTTTAAAACTTCTCTTTGTTTTTCCTATATAATAATGTTTGCACGTAACACAAGTTGCCATATAAACCACTAACTCACTATTACAATTATAATACTTTTTGGCCCAAATGGTTTGTTTCAGACGTTCTACTACAACAAACGAGGAATTACTCATATATCTACACTGCTTGCAATTTGTGCAACTAAAAGTTCCTTTTTTGTTTGAACAGACTCTATCTGTATTGCTATTCTTTCCTGTTACTGATTCCAACATGTATTTAATATCAGTAGGTTTCTTAAATGTAAACTTAGGTATTTGTCCTATAACGGAAGCTAAATCCTTGTTACCAAGGATAATGTTCCAGTTATTTTCAATAATAGATTTGATACACCACATTTCCTTAACAATTGGTATAGGGAATGCAGTGTAAAATTCTTGTGTGTGTGTTTCAGTGTTAATACTACAAAGAGATGGTGCACCTAGTGCTAGATCTTCTGAAAATAAATATTTTAGTTTTGGTTTAGCCACCCCTTTTCTCAAAAACCAGACTTCACTTTCTATTCTTTCTAAAAAACCTTGTTCATAACCTCTATTAAGAAACAAGGATCTCAAGAATAGTAACTCTTCCATGAAAATCTCTTCTTCTGAGGTAAGTCTGCTTAATCTATTTTATTTGACCTTTTATAACTCCCCTTTTAATATGAAATGGGTGCATGCTGTCCTTGTGTAAATATTGATTGGCAAAATATGGTTTCCTATATATTTTGCACTTAAACGTTTCTGTGACATCATCCATACTTAATGTAAAATCTGAAAAATTTATGTTTTTCCCAAATCCCCCAATTTTGAAGGACAAAAAAATCTGTCGAATGATTTAAATTATAAACAAATTCCACAAAATCTGCATATTCATCCCTCCATAGGAAAAACAAATCATCTGTGTATCTATAGTACAAACTGACCTTACTGAAATTTACATTGGATCTCAAAAACTTAGTTTCCCAATTTGCCATAACAATATTGGCGAAGGCCGGGGCAACCCTTGCCCCCATAGCCACTCCTCAGGTTTGTTTGTACAAATTGTTGCTAAACTTAAAAAAGTTATTATCCAAAACTAATTCCATTAAACTACATAACATATTTACTTTCTCACCTGAAAATTCAGTGTGTCCAGTTAGATATTCTCTCATAAATTCTATTCCTTGTTCTTGATTTATCGGTGTACAGATTCTTTACATCAAGTGTACCAAAATGTAAATCCTCACTGAAACTTCCATAGTCCCTCAATTCTGATTATACGACAAACCCCTTGGTGTTTTACAAAACTACAAACTGCACTGGAGCCTACTGAACAGAGAAAAAAGTCAGAAAGTCAGCCTGTTACTTGGGGAAACCAATCACATTTTTCATGGAGTTCTTTTAATAATAACTATTTCATTCTTCACAGTGTTAGCTTTATGGATGAAAATGCACACCAATCATTGACCAGTAATATTGTAACAAGCTGTTCTTCTTTAGCTACTTTGTACTCTTCTATTTTCCAGCCTCATGCCTGCTAAATATATTGTTTCAGGAAATACTGTCTGTATTCATAAGTGCATATGGGGAGGGGGTGTCACTGATTCTGTAGGTGCTTGTGGTCTAGGATCAGGAACAGCATCTGTCATTGATGTGACAGATAAGGAGAAAAAGCCAAAGCACATACCAGTAGATCACAGGCTGTGTCACTCACTGCAAGTATTCCCCTAACTGAGCCTTACTTTTTTCTCCCACTCTGTGTATTGCAGTTAAACTACCAGTGCATGTATGAGCGTTCAATACACTGTCCCATAAAAATATTTAAGCTGATACTACATGTATGTGTATTCAGTACTCAATGCCATGGAGAGAGTAAATCTACCATTGCAAGTGTGTGCATTCTGTATTCAGTGCCATATACCGGGTTAAACTACTAGTGCATTACGTGCATTTGGTACTCAGTGACATTCAGCAAGGTAAGCTACCAGTGCATGTATATGCATTTGGTACTCCCTGCCATGCAGTGAGTTAGGTGAATAGTACATATATGTGCATCTGTTACTCAGTGCCATGCAGTGAGTTAGGTTACCAGTACATATATGTGCATCTGATACTCAGTGCCATGCAGTGAGTTAGGTTAATAGTACATATATGTGCATCTGATACTCAGTGCCATGCAGTGAGTTAGGTCACCAGTACATATATGTGCATCTGTTACTCAGTGCCAAGTAGTGAGTTAGGTTACCATTACATATATGTGCATCTGATACTCAGTGCCATGCAGTGAGTTAGGTTAATAGTACATATATGTGCATCTGATACTCAGTGCCATGCAGTGAGTTAGGTTACCAGTACATATATGTGCATCTGTTACTCAGTGCCATGCAGTGAGTTAAGTTACCAGTACATATATGTGCATCTGACACTCACTGCCATGCAGTGAGTTACATATATGTACATCTGTTACTCAGTGCCATGCAGTGAGTCAGGCTAATAGTACATATATGTGCATCTGATACTCAGTGCCATGCAGTGAGTTAGGTTACCAGTACATATATGTGCATCTGATACTCAGTGCCATGCAGTGAGTCAGGTTAATAGTACATATATGTGCATCTGATGCTCAGTGCCATGCAGTGAGTTACATATATGTACATCTGTTACTCAGTGCCATGCAGTGAGTCAGGTTACCAGTACATATATGTGCATCTGTTACTCAGTGCCATGCAGTGAGATAGGTTACCAGTACATATATGTGCATCTGATACTCAGTGCCATGCAGTGAATTAGGTTAATAGTACATATATGTGCATCTGTTACTCAGTGCCATGTCGTGAGTTACAATATCTTTACCTGTATGTGTATTCAAGGTGTACATATGCAGAAGTCAGAGTGGGGCAGAAGCTGAAAGCATGATCATTGGAAGACAGGACCAAACTCCACTGGTCGGTTTTCTCCTTTCGTTGTCACCTTGTATGTGGTGGTCACATTTTTTTTTAATACAGTGGTACTTTCATTTTGTTAAGACTTGAACTCATTTACTTCTAATAGACCTCTGCAGGTGCTTAAAGGCCGAAAGACATATACAGATTGCATATACCACTCACACAGGGAGGAAACTCCATGGTATAGCTATGGACCTGTGCATATACAGCTATGGACCTGTGCATATACAATTACATTGTGGTCATTGCTTGCACTTCTAAACAGATGTCTGTTAGAGAAAGGGTAACCAGGTAACCCAGATCAATATCAGAACTGGAAGAAGAGTGTTTCATTTTTAAGGTACAGACTCAGTAGTGGATGAGGAAAAAGGGAAGAAGCAAAAGAAAAATCCATCCATCCATTCATCTATTTTAGTCTGTCTGTTAATGCAGAGGATTAAGGCAATGAATTGTACAATTGATGCTGCCTGTGGTTCAAGGTTTGATTCCCTCAGCCTTCATTTGCCTGTTGTTTGATCCTGAGCAAGTCACTTAACCAGACAGTGCTTTTAGACAACTGGAAAGTTGGGCTATCCTTCTCAATGGTCTACTGGACCGCATGCTTAGTAAATACCTGTAAAACCATGAAACTATCCATCTGTCTTTTTCCAACTACCCAGTCATTCAAGCTTCCATCTGTATCCATGCATCCAAATCTGTCTATGTATCAGTACTTACATTCATGCATCCAGCTATCCCAGTACTTGCTTTATTCAACTCAGTGTTTTAAAACAGCCATATTCAACCCTAACAAACAGTGTGTATAAGGAAGGAAGTAGTTAAAAAGCCATGCACACACACACACACACACACACACACACACACACACACACACACACACACACACAGATGCACAGACATATACAAGTGCGCGCGCACACACACACACACACACACACACACACATACACAAACACAAACGCGCACACACACACACACACACACACACACACACACACACAATGTGCACACACACACACACACACACACACACACACACACACACACAGATGCACAGACGTACACAAGTGCACACACACGCACACACACACCACACACATGCACACACACACACACACACACACACACACACACAATGCACACACACACACACACACACACACACACACACACACAGATGCACAGAAGTACACAAGCGCACACACACGCACACACATGCACACACACACATGCGCGCACACACACACACACACACACACACACACACACACACACACACACACACACAGACACACACACACAGATGCACGCGCATGCAAGGGTGCATCACTACCCTTGGAGAAATGGGCAAGATATGCAGTCTATTCACAGATAGTACCAGATAAGAAATAAACGGGAGAACAAAGTGTCACAAGTGCTATTAGCCAGCAGTTGTCTCTGTCTCTCTCTCCTCCCCATAACCCACAAATTGTGGATCCTTATTTTTTCCTCAGATAGTAAGAGCAGGGATTACTCACAGGTTTTATAGCTGTATGCAAATTATACTTTCAGAAGGGAAATTTGTACATAATAAATTTTCAGACACACGCAAATTATAGCAGAAATCATACCATTTGTACAAAAAAAGCAATAAACTGCCAAAAAATCCTCCCCTTAGATGATGCTGAAAATGAGTTGAGTACAACTTTCCTGAATATCCTAAATAGCCTTGTACCTCCTAGAACGAAGCAAGTAAAAGCAAATCATGCAATTTTTCTATCCAGAAAGCATAGAATACAGGCTAGAGAAAAACAGAAAGAATGGCAAAAATATAAAACACTATATTATATTAAAAACGTCGGAATGCTTTGGATCATACTAAAAAGCAAATAAAGACAAAAATATAATATAATAACTTTCAAAATAATACTAAACACAGCCATATAAAAATCTAGACAGCCACTAAAGAAATCTTGCACCCCAGCCAAAACTTCATTCCTAACCCTTGACCCAGTAACTCACCATTCTAATCCACAATACAATTAAGCTCTTATTTCATAGATAGTATAGCATGTCTAACCAAGAGTTCTTCAGCATCTAATCCTAACCTTGCCAAACAGGCACATATAATCACATCCATCCACTCTTACCTACAAACCTGTGCTCACATCCTGTATAAAACTACTTTTAAACAATCTCAAACAATGCTGTACTTCAGCTAATGACTTTCTAATGTGAGTTCCTTAAAACAGCAGCTGATAGCATTGCCTATCATGTCGCAATCCTTATAAATATGTCAATAGGAATCCCACAATCCCTCTCTCTGTAAAAAGTCACACATTATTCCTCTGCACAAAGGAGGAAATTCAACAGTCATTACTAACTTTAGACCTATAGCATTCTTATCCCCCTCTCCAAAATACTTGAAAAATGCATTAAAAAATCATTGCTAAACTACTGCAGGAGCAACTCCTATCCCCCACACAACATGGCTTCACTCCTTCCTGTAGTGCTAACACTGCACTTCTAACCTATATAGATACTGTAAATAAAGCTAGAGTTAATGGCAAAGTAATCTCCTTCTTATTTCTAGACTTGTCTAATACCTTCAACAAAGTCTGTCGCAAAAAAATTCTACTTCAGATGCCCTCACTAGGTATATCTCAGTCTACCCTTCTATGGTACAAAAGCTACCTATCCAAAAGGTATCAGTCATTAAATGGCACTCTACTCTCTCTCTCCATACCTCCGAGTAACCATCAGTGTACCACAAGGCTCTATACTTGGTCCCCTTGTCTTTAACATTCTCACAAACAACTTTCACACATCCACAGAAAAGGCCTCCCAAATAGAGTATGCAGATGACTCTACACTCATTTGTACATCTGACAACACGGCACACCTCCAAGAAATTAATCAAGAAGCTTTAACGGCCATTAAAACATAGCTTTGTAACTCACAGCTCATGCTCAGCCCTAAAAAAACAGGCTAATAGTTTTTCCCCAAATCTCTTTCTTATAAAAAAAAGTCCTCTTTCTTGATAATACAAACACTGAAGTCACTTCTCCTGTTTATATATGTTTACTGTCATATCCATACTTTCTGCATTCTGCTTACTATTGTATGAAACTTCATCCTATATTACGTTTTCAAATTAATGACCATTGTCTAGTATGTTCTTTCAACATACATCTCATACAAATTGTAATTATTAGAATTTTAGTTACAAGTCTGTCATGTCATTACTTTTGTCACTTGTAATTTTTGGAGCTTTTCACATTGGGCTTCAACTTAAAAAGGGCTGCTGCCAAGTCGGACTAACCCAGGCAACAAATGTCAAATAAATAAATAGATAAAGCATTTAGGATGATAGTGGATGACAATCTTAAATTCAACCTGCATATACAAAATTGTATGAGGAAATCTCATCAAAAACTAGGGAAGCTTTGTACAGCTAAAAACTTTCTCACTAATGCAACTAAAACTACACCTGCCACTACTTAACTCGTCCTCACACTTCTATATGGTGCTCCCATCCATACTAACCTTCAAAGATCACAAAAATCAAAACTTGAACAATGCTATAACAAAGTTACTAAATTTACAGTAAATGCACCTTTCAGAATCCACCAATGTATAGCACTAAAAAGCCTAAAGTAGTTAGAACTACCCCATCAACTAACATATACACAGCTTCTTACCACCTATAACTAAAAAGCCTAAAGTAGTTAGAACTACCCCATCAACTAACATATACACAGCTTCTTACCACCTGTAACTAAAACACCTAAAGTAGTTAGAACTACCCCATCAACTAACATATACACAGCTTCTTACCACCTATAACTAAAAAGCCTAAAGTAGTTAGAACTACCCCATCAACTAACATATACACAGCTTCTTACCACCTATAACTAAAAAGCCTAAAGTAGTTAGAACTACCCCATCAACTAACATATACACAGCTTCTTACCACCTATAACTAAAAAGCCTAAAGTAGTTAGAACTACCCCATCAACTAACATATACACAGCTTCTTACCACCTGTAACTAAAACACCTAAAGTAGTTAGAACTACCCCATCAACTAACATATACACAGCTTCTTACCACCTATAACTAAAACACCTAAAGTAGTTAGAACTACCCCATCAACTAACATATACACAGCTTCTTACCACCTATAACTAAATGCCTAAAGTAGTTAGAACTACCCCATCAACTAACATATACACAGCTTCTTACCACCTGTAACTAAAACACCTAAAGTAGTTAGAACTACCCCATCAACTAACATATACACAGCTTCTTACCACCTATAACTAAAAAGCCTAAAGTAGTTAGAACTACCCCATCAACTAACATATACACAGCTTCTTACCACCTATAACTAAAACACCTAAAGTAGTTAGAACTACCCCATCAACTAACATATACACAGCTTCTTACCACCTATAACTAAATGCCTAAAGTAGTTAGAACTACCCCATCAACTAACATATACACAGCTTCTTACCACCTGTAACTAAAACACCTAAAGTAGTTAGAACTACCCCATCAACTAACATATACACAGCTTCTTACCACCTATAACTAAAAAGCCTAAAGTAGTTAGAACTACCCCATCAACTAACATATACACAGCTTCTTACCACCTATAACTAAAACACCTAAAGTAGTTAGAACTACCCCATCAACTAACATATACACAGCTTCTTACCACCTATAACTAAAAAGCCTAAAGTAGTTAGAACTACCCCATCAACTAACATATACACAGCTTCTTACCACCTATAACTAAAAAGCCTAAAGTAGTTAGAACTACCCCATCAACTAACATATACACAGCTTCTTACCACCTATAACTAAATGCCTAAAGTAGTTAGAACTACCCCATCAACTAATATATACACAGCTTCTTACCACCTATAACTAAAAAGCCTAAAGTAGTTAGAACTACCCCATCAACTAAAATATACACAGCTTCTTACCATCTCTAACTAAAAAGCCTAAAGTAGTTAAAACTACCCCATCAATTAACATATACACAGCTTCTTACCACCTATAACTAAAACACCTAAAGTAGTTAGAACTACCCTATCAACTAAAATATACACAGCTTCTTTCCACCTATAACTAAATGCCTAAAGTAGTTAGGACTACCCCATCAACTAAAATATACACAGCTTCTTACCACCTGTAACTAAAACACCTAAAGTAGTTAGAACTACCCCATCAACTAACATATACACAGCTTCTTACCACCTATAACTAAATGCCTAAAGTAGTTAGAACTACCCCATCAACTAACATATACACAGCTTCTTACCACCTGTAACTAAAACACCTAAAGTAGTTAGAACTACCCCATCAACTAACATATACACAGCTTCTTACCACCTATAACTAAAAAGCCTAAAGTAGTTAGAACTACCCCATCAACTAACATATACACAGCTTCTTACCACCTGTAACTAAAAAGCCTAAAGTAGTTAGAACTACCCCATCAACTAACATATACACAGCTTCTTACCACCTATAACTAAATGCCTAAAGTAGTTAGAACTACCCCATCAACTAACATATACACAGCTTCTTACCACCTATAACTAAAAAGCCTAAAGTAGTTAGAACTACCCCATCAACTAACATATACACAGCTTCTTACCACCTATAACTAAAAAGCCTAAAGTAGTTAGAACTACCCCATCAACTAACATATACACAGCTTCTTACCACCTATAACTAAAACACCTAAAGTAGTTAGAACTACCCTATCAACTAGCATATACACAGCTTCTTACTACCTGTACCTAAAACACCTAAAGTAGTTAGAACTACCCTATCAACTAAAATATACACAGCTTCTTTCCACCTATAACTAAATGCCTAAAGTAGTTAGGACTACCCCATCAACTAATATATACACATCTTCTTACCACATATAACTAAAAAGCCTAAAGTAGTTAGAACTACCCCATCAACTAACATATACACAGCTTCTTACCACCTGTAACTAAAACACCTAAAGTAGTTAGAACTACCCCATCAACTAACATATACACAGCTTCTTACCACCTATAACTAAAACACCTAAAGTAGTTAGAACTACCCCATCAACTAACATATACACAGCTTCTTACCACCTATAACTAAAAAGCCTAAAGTAGTTAGAACTACCCCATCAACTAACATATACACAGCTTCTTACCACCTATAACTAAAACACCTAAAGTAGTTAGAACTACCCCATCAACTAACATATACACAGCTTCTTACCACCTATAACTAAATGCCTAAAGTAGTTAGAACTACCCCATCAACTAACATATACACAGCTTCTTACCACCTGTAACTAAAACACCTAAAGTAGTTAGAACTACCCCATCAACTAACATATACACAGCTTCTTACCACCTATAACTAAAAAGCCTAAAGTAGTTAGAACTACCCCATCAACTAACATATACACAGCTTCTTACCACCTGTAACTAAAACACCTAAAGTAGTTAGAACTACCCCATCAACTAACATATACACAGCTTCTTACCACCTATAACTAAATGCCTAAAGTAGTTAGAACTACCCCATCAACTAACATATACACAGCTTCTTACCACCTATAACTAAAAAGCCTAAAGTAGTTAGAACTACCCCATCAACTAACATATACACAGCTTCTTACCACCTATAACTAAAAAGCCTAAAGTAGTTAGAACTACCCCATCAACTAACATATACACAGCTTCTTACCACCTATAACTAAAAAGCCTAAAGTAGTTAGAACTACCCCATCAACTAACATATACACAGCTTCTTACCACCTGTAACTAAAAAGCCTAAAGTAGTTAGAACTACCCCATCAACTAACATATACACAGCTTCTTACCACCTATAACTAAAAAGCCTAAAGTAGTTAGAACTACCCCATCAACTAACATATACACAGCTTCTTACCACCTATAACTAAATGCCTAAAGTAGTTAGAACTACCCCATCAACTAACATATACACAGCTTCTTACCACCTATAACTAAAAAGCCTAAAGTAGTTAGAACTACCCCATCAACTAACATATACACAGCTTCTTACCACCTATAACTAAATGCCTAAAGTAGTTAGAACTACCCCATCAACTAACATATACACAGCTTCTTACCACCTATAACTAAAACACCTAAAGTAGTTAGAACTACCCCATCAACTAACATATACACAGCTTCTTACCACCTATAACTAAAAAGCCTAAAGTAGTTAGAACTACCCCATCAACTAACATATACACAGCTTCTTACCACCTATAACTAAAAAGCCTAAAGTAGTTAGAACTACCCCATCAACTAACATATACACAGCTTCTTACCACCTATAACTAAATGCCTAAAGTAGTTAGAACTACCCCATCAACTAACATATACACAGCTTCTTACCACCTATAACTAAAACACCTAAAGTAGTTAGAACTACCCCATCAACTAACATATACACAGCTTCTTACCACCTATAACTAAAAAGCCTAAAGTAGTTAGAACTACCCCATCAACTAACATATACACAGCTTCTTACCACCTATAACTAAAAAGCCTAAAGTAGTTAGAACTACCCCATCAACTAACATATACACAGCTTCTTACCACCTATAACTAAAACACCTAAAGTAGTTAGAACTACCCCATCAACTAACATATACACAGCTTCTTACCACCTGTAACTAAAACACCTAAAGTAGTTAGAACTACCCCATCAACTAACATATACACAGCTTCTTACCACCTGTAACTAAAACACCTAAAGTAGTTAGAACTACCCCATCAACTAACATATACACAGCTTCTTACCACCTATAACTAAAAAGCCTAAAGTAGTTAGAACTACCCCATCAACTAACATATACACAGCTTCTTACCACCTATAACTAAAAAGCCTAAAGTAGTTAGAACTACCCCATCAACTAACATATACACAGCTTCTTACCACCTATAACTAAAAAGCCTAAAGTAGTTAGAACTACCCCATCAACTAACATATACACAGCTTCTTACCACCTATAACTAAATGCCTAAAGTAGTTAGAACTACCCCATCAACTAACATATACACAGCTTCTTACCACCTATAACTAAAAAGCCTAAAGTAGTTAGAACTACCCCATCAACTAACATATACACAGCTTCTTACCACCTATAACTAAATGCCTAAAGTAGTTAGAACTACCCCATCAACTAACATATACACAGCTTCTTACCACCTATAACTAAAAAGCCTAAAGTAGTTAGAACTACCCCATCAACTAACATATACACAGCTTCTTACCACCTGTAACTAAAACACCTAAAGTAGTTAGAACTACCCTATCAACTAAAATATACACAGCTTCTTACCACCTATAACTAAATGCCTAAAGTAGTTAGAACTACCCCATCAACTAATATATACACAGCTTCTTACCACCTGTAACTAAAACACCTAAAGTAGTTAGAACTACCCCATCAACTAACATATACACAGCTTCTTACCACCTATAACTAAAAAGCCTAAAGTAGTTAGAACTACCCCATCAACTAACATATACACAGCTTCTTACCACCTATAACTAAAAAGCCTAAAGTAGTTAGAACTACCCCATCAACTAACATATACACAGCTTCTTACCACCTATAACTAAAAAGCCTAAAGTAGTTAGAACTACCCCATCAACTAACATATACACAGCTTCTTACCACCTGTAACTAAAACACCTAAAGTAGTTAGAACTACCCCATCAACTAACATATACACAGCTTCTTACCACCTATAACTAAAAAGCCTAAAGTAGTTAGAACTACCCCATCAACTAACATATACACAGCTTCTTACCACCTATAACTAAAACACCTAAAGTAGTTAGAACTACCCCATCAACTAACATATACACAGCTTCTTACCACCTATAACTAAAAAGCCTAAAGTAGTTAGAACTACCCCATCAACTAACATATACACAGCTTCTTACCACCTATAACTAAAACACCTAAAGTAGTTAGAACTACCCCATCAACTAACATATACACAGCTTCTTACCACCTGTAACTAAAAAGCCTAAAGTAGTTAGAACTGCCCCATCAACTAACATATACACAGCTTCTTACCACCTATAACTAAAACACCTAAAGTAGTTAGAACTACCCCATCAACTAACATATACACAGCTTCTTACCACCTATAACTAAAAAGCCTAAAGTAGTTAGAACTACCCCATCAACTAACATATACACAGCTTCTTACCACCTATAACTAAAACACCTAAAGTAGTTAGAACTACCCCATCAACTAACATATACACAGCTTCTTACCACCTATAACTAAAAAGCCTAAAGTAGTTAGAACTACCCCATCAACTAACATATACACAGCTTCTTACCACCTATAACTAAAACACCTAAAGTAGTTAGAACTACCCTATCAACTAACATATACACAGCTTCTTACCACCTATAACTAAATGCCTAAAGTAGTTAGAACTACCCCATCAACTAATATATACACAGCTTCTTACCACCTGTAACTAAAACACCTAAAGTAGTTAGAACTACCCCATCAACTAACATATACACAGCTTCTTACCACCTATAACTAAAACACCTAAAGTAGTTAGAACTACCCTATCAACTAGCATATACTCAGCTTCTTACTTCCTGTACCTAAAAAGCCTAAAGTAGTTAGAACTACCCCATCAACTAACATATACACAGCTTCTTACCACCTATAACTAAATGCCTAAAGTAGTTAGAACTACCCCATCAACTAACATATACACAGCTTCTTACCACCTATAACTAAAAAGCCTAAAGTAGTTAGAACTACCCCATCAACTAACATATACACAGCTTCTTACCACCTATAACTAAAACACCTAAAGTAGTTAGAACTACCCCATCAACTAACATATACACAGCTTCTTACCACCTGTAACTAAAACACCTAAAGTAGTTAGAACTACCCCATCAACTAACATATACACAGCTTCTTACCACCTGTAACTAAAAAGCCTAAAGTAGTTAGAACTACCCCATCAACTAACATATACACAGCTTCTTACCACCTATAACTAAAACACCTAAAGTAGTTAGAACTACCCCATCAACTAACATATACACAGCTTCTTACCACCTATAACTAAAAACCCTAAAGTAGTTAGAACTACCCCATCAACTAACATATACACAGCGTCTTACCACCTATAACTAAATGCCTAAAGTAGTTAGAACTACCCCATCAACTAACATATACACAGCTTCTTACCACCTATAACTAAATGCCTAAAGTAGTTAGAACTACCCCATCAACTAACATATACACAGCTTCTTACCACCTGTAACTAAAACACCTAAAGTAGTTAGAACTACCCCATCAACTAACATATACACAGCTTCTTACCACCTGTAACTAAAAAGCCTAAAGTAGTTAGAACTACCCCATCAACTAACATATACACAGCTTCTTACCACCTGTAACTAAAACACCTAAAGTAGTTAGAACTACCCCATCAACTAACATATACACAGCTTCTTACCACCTATAACTAAAAAGCCTAAAGTAGTTAGAACTACCCCATCAACTAACATATACACAGCTTCTTACCACCTATAACTAAAAAGCCTAAAGTAGTTAGAACTACCCCATCAACTAACATATACACAGCTTCTTACCACCTATAACTAAAAAGCCTAAAGTAGTTAGAACTACCCCATCAACTAACATATACACAGCTTCTTACCACCTATAACTAAAACACCTAAAGTAGTTAGAACTACCCCATCAACTAACATATACACAGCTTCTTACCACCTATAACTAAAACACCTAAAGTAGTTAGAACTACCCCATCAACTAACATATACACAGCTTCTTACCACCTATAACTAAAAAGCCTAAAGTAGTTAGAACTACCCCATCAACTAACATATACACAGCTTCTTACCACCTATAACTAAAAAGCCTAAAGTAGTTAGAACTACCCCATCAACTAACATATACACAGCTTCTTACCACCTATAACTAAAAAGCCTAAAGTAGTTAGAACTACCCCATCAACTAACATATACACAGCTTCTTACCACCTGTAACTAAAACACCTAAAGTAGTTAGAACTACCCCATCAACTAACATATACACAGCTTCTTACCACCTGTAACTAAAACACCTAAAGTAGTTAGAACTACCCCATCAACTAACATATACACAGCTTCTTACCACCTATAACTAAAAAGCCTAAAGTAGTTAGAACTACCCCATCAACTAACATATACACAGCTTCTTACCACCTATAACTAAAAAGCCTAAAGTAGTTAGAACTACCCCATCAACTAACATATACACAGCTTCTTACCACCTATAACTAAATGCCTAAAGTAGTTAGAACTACCCCATCAACTAACATATACACAGCTTCTTACCACCTATAACTAAAAAGCCTAAAGTAGTTAGAACTACCCCATCAACTAACATATACACAGCTTCTTACCACCTATAACTAAATGCCTAAAGTAGTTAGAACTACCCCATCAACTAACATATACACAGCTTCTTACCACCTATAACTAAAACACCTAAAGTAGTTAGAACTACCCCATCAACTAACATATACACAGCTTCTTACCACCTGTAACTAAAACACCTAAAGTAGTTAGAACTACCCCATCAACTAACATATACACAGCTTCTTACCACCTATAACTAAAAAGCCTAAAGTAGTTAGAACTACCCCATCAACTAACATATACACAGCTTCTTACCACCTATAACTAAAACACCTAAAGTAGTTAGAACTACCCCATCAACTAACATATACACAGCTTCTTACCACCTATAACTAAAAAGCCTAAAGTAGTTAGAACTACCCCATCAACTAACATATACACAGCTTCTTACCACCTGTAACTAAAACACCTAAAGTAGTTAGAACTACCCCATCAACTAACATATACACAGCTTCTTACCACCTATAACTAAAAAGCCTAAAGTAGTTAGAACTACCCCATCAACTAACATATACACAGCTTCTTACCACCTATAACTAAAAAGCCTAAAGTAGTTAGAACTACCCCATCAACTAACATATACACAGCTTCTTACCACCTGTAACTAAAACACCTAAAGTAGTTAGAACTACCCCATCAACTAACATATACACAGCTTCTTACCACCTATAACTAAAACACCTAAAGTAGTTAGAACTACCCCATCAACTAACATATACACAGCTTCTTACCACCTATAACTAAATGCCTAAAGTAGTTAGAACTACCCCATCAACTAACATATACACAGCTTCTTACCACCTGTAACTAAAAAGCCTAAAGTAGTTAGAACTACCCCATCAACTAACATATACACAGCTTCTTACCACCTATAACTAAAAAGCCTAAAGTAGTTAGAACTACCCCATCAACTAACATATACACAGCTTCTTACCACCTATAACTAAATGCCTAAAGTAGTTAGAACTACCCCATCAACTAACATATACACAGCTTCTTACCACCTATAACTAAATGCCTAAAGTAGTTAGAACTACCCCATCAACTAACATATACACAGCTTCTTACCACCTATAACTAAAAAGCCTAAAGTAGTTAGAACTACCCCATCAACTAACATATACACAGCTTCTTACCACCTATAACTAAATGCCTAAAGTAGTTAGAACTACCCCATCAACTAACATATACACAGCTTCTTACCACCTATAACTAAAAAGCCTAAAGTAGTTAGAACTACCCCATCAACTAACATATACACAGCTTCTTACCACCTATAACTAAATGCCTAAAGTAGTTAGAACTACCCCATCAACTAATATATACACAGCTTCTTACCACCTGTAACTAAAACACCTAAAGTAGTTAGAACTACCCCATCAACTAACATATACACAGCTTCTTACCACCTATAACTAAAAAGCCTAAAGTAGTTAGAACTACCCCATCAACTAACATATACACAGCTTCTTACCACCTATAACTAAATGCCTAAAGTAGTTAGAACTACCCCATCAACTAACATATACACAGCTTCTTACCACCTATAACTAAAAAGCCTAAAGTAGTTAGAACTACCCCATCAACTAACATATACACAGCTTCTTACCACCTATAACTAAATGCCTAAAGTAGTTAGAACTACCCCATCAACTAACATATACACAGCTTCTTACCACCTGTAACTAAAAAGCCTAAAGTAGTTAGACCTACCCCATCAACTAACATATACACAGCTTCTTACCACCTCTAACTAAATGCCTAAAGTAGTTAGAACTACCCCATCAACTAACATATACACAGCTTCTTACCACCTATAACTAAATGCCTAAAGTAGTTAGAACTACCCCATCAACTAACATATACACAGCTTCTTACCACCTATAACTAAAAAGCCTAAAGTAGTTAGAACTACCCCATCAACTAACATATACACAGCTTCTTACCACCTATAACTAAATGCCTAAAGTAGTTAGAACTACCCCATCAACTAACATATACACAGCTTCTTACCACCTATAACTAAAAAGCCTAAAGTAGTTAGAACTACCCCATCAACTAACATATACACAGCGTCTTACCACCTATAACTAAATGCCTAAAGTAGTTAGAACTACCCCATCAACTAATATATACACAGCTTCTTACCACCTTTAACTAAAAAGCCTAAAGTAGTTAGAACTACCCCATCAACTAACATATACACTGCTTCTTGCCACCTATAACTAAAAAGCCTAAAGTAGTT